>NC_138770.1:522074320-522131820 GCF_965119305.1 Pelophylax lessonae | reverse complement strand
TATATATACGTTGGCACAGCATCTTGTTGCAATAAATTGAAAAAAAAAATATTTTTTATTATTGCAGTTGCCTGGGCTGCCAGTGACTGTCAGGTCCACAGAGTGTACTGTGCCCACTGCAGTGCCACTGTGTGCCCACCCACCACTGATATATAAGGTGGCACAGCAGCTTGCAAAGTAAAAAAAAAATATATTTTTTTTTAAATTTCAGTTGCCTGGGTGCCAGTGACTGCTGTCAGGTCCACAGAGAGTGTACTGTGCCACTGCCCACCCACCACTGATATATAAGGTGGCACAGCAGCTTGCAAAGTAAAAAAAAAATATATATTTTTTTAAATTGCAGTTGCCTGGGTGCCAGTGACTGCTGTCAGGTCCACAGAGAGTGTACTGTGCCACTGCCCACCCACCACTGATATATAAGGTGGCACAGCAGCTTGCAAAGTAAAAAAAAATATATATTTTTTTAAATTGCAGTTGCCTGGGTGCCAGTGACTGCTGTCAGGTCCACAGAGAGTGTACTGTGCCACTGCCCACCCACCACTGATATATAAGGTGGCACAGCAGCTTGCAAAGTAAAAAAAAATATATATTTTTTTAAATTGCAGTTGCCTGGGTGCCAGTGACTGCTGTCAGGTCCACAGAGAGTGTACTGTGCCACTGCCCACCCACCACTGATATATAAGGTGGCACAGCAGCTTGCAAAGTAAAAAAAAATATATATTTTTTTAAATTGCAGTTGCCTGGGTGCCAGTGACTGCTGTCAGGTCCACAGAGAGTGTACTGTGCCACTGCCCACCCACCACTGATATATAAGGTGGCACAGCAGCTTGCAAAGTAAAAAAAAATATATTTTTTTTTAAATTGCAGTTGCCTGGGTGCCAGTGACTGCTGTCAGGTCCACAGAGAGTGTACTGTGCCACTGCCCACCCACCACTGATATAGAAGGTGGCACAGCAGCTTGCAAAGTAAAAAAAAATATATATTTTTTTAAATTGCAGTTGTCTGGGTGCCAGTGACTGCTGTCAGGTCCACAGAGAGTGTACTGTGCCACTGCCCACCCACCACTGATATATAAGGTGGCACAGCAGCTTGCAAAGTAAAAAAAAATATATATTTTTTTAAATTGCAGTTGTCTGGGTGCCAGTGACTGCTGTCAGGTCCACAGAGAGTGTACTGTTCCACTGCCCACCCACCACTGATATATAAGGTGGCACAGCAGCTTGCAAAGTAAAAAAAAATATATATATTTTAAATTGCAGTTGCCTGGGTGCCAGTGACTGCTGTCAGGTCCACAGAGAGTGTACTGTGCCACTGCCCACCCACCACTGATATATAAGGTGGCACAGCAGCTTGCACTCATAGTACAACAGTAACAACACATTAAAAAAAATGACAGGCAGAGGCAGGCCACCCCGCAAGGGCCGTCGTGGTCGTGGTGCTGTGATTTCCTTAGGCCCTAGAATAATGCCCAGTGTTCAGAGGCCACCACAGACCCTGAACTCAAAAAATTCTGAGGCCATAGTTGACTGGCTTACACAGGACACCCAATCATCTACAGCTTCCGCTCGGAACCTTAATGTACCATCCTCCTCCAGCTCAGCTTCGGGCACCTCTCAATTTACCACTCGTCAGCCCGCCGGCACCACCACCAACACTAGCACCACAGCCGCTTCACTTGATCCATCAGAGGAGTTATTTTCACATCAGTTGGAAGAAATAAGTGATGCGCAACTATTAGTGCCAGAGGATGTAGATAACGGGGATATGTCTCAGTCAGGCAGCATTATACACATGGACGTACATTGTGATGATGATGATGTTGTACCTGCTGCTGCTGCCTTTGCTGAGTTGTCAAGTGAAGCGGCTGATGATGACGATGTGTCTGTGGATGTCACCTGGGTGCCTGCTCGAAGAGCAGAAGAAGAGGGGGAAAGTTCAGATGGGGAGACAGAGAGGAGGAGGAGACGAGTTGGAAGCAGGGGGAGGAGGTCATCGCAAGGAGCTAGTGGCGCAGTCAGACAGCATGTAGATTCGGCACCCGGGGTCAGCCAGACAGCACGCCAATCAACGCAAGCTGTTGCCACCACCAGAATGCCGTCCTTGCAAAGCTCAGCAGTGTGGCATTTTTTTTGTGTGTCTGCCTCTGATATCAGCGATGCCATTTGTAACCTGTGCCAAAAGAAACTGAGTCGTGGGAAGTCCAACACCCACCTAGGTACAACTGCTTTGCGAAGGCACATGATCTCACATCACAAACGCCTATGGGATCAACACATGAGTAAAAGCAGCACACAAACTGAAAGCCACCATCCTCCTCCTGGTCCAGCATCTTCAGCCACGTCAACCACTGCTGTCCTCCATGCCCCCTATCAACAACCCGCCCCTCCGCCTCTCACCTTCAGCAGTTCCTGCTCATCACCTGCCCACAGTCAGGTGTCTGTGAAGGAAATGTTTGAGCGTAAGAAGCCAATCTCACAGAGTCACCCCCTTGCCCGGCGTCTGACAGCTGGCTTGTCGGAACTCTTAGCCCGCCAGCTTTTACCATACAAGCTGGTGGAGTCTGAGGCCTTCAAAAAATTTGTCGCTATTGGGACACCGCAGTGGAAGGTACCCGGCCGAAATTATTTTTCACAAAAGGCAATCCCCAACCTGTACTCTATTGTGGAAAAGGAAATCATGTCCCGTCTGGCACACAGTGTTGGGGCAAGGGTCCATCTGACCACTGATAGCTGGTCTGCAAAGCACGGTCAGGGCAGGTATATAACTTACACTGCGCATTGGGTAAACCTGCTGGCGGCTGCCAAGCATGGAATGCGTGGCTCTGCTGCAGACGAGTTGGTGACACCGCCACGACTTGCAGGCAGGCCTGCTGCCACCTCCTCTACTCCTCCTACTCCATCCTCTTTGCTAACCTCCTCGGCTGAGTCCTCTTCTGCTGTTGCGTCTTGCTCCACACCAACTGCACCCCCCCAGCTCCCCAGGGGCTATTCCACATGCCGGATACGACAGTGTCACGCTGTCTTGGGGTTGACTTGCCTGAAAGCAGAGAGTCACACCGGACCAGCACTACTGTCCGCCCTGAACGCACAGGTGGATCAGTGGCTGACCCCGCACCAACTGGAGATCGGCAAAGTGGTGTGTGACAATGGCAGCAATTTGTTGGCGGCATTGAATTTGGGCAAGTTGACACATGTGCCGTGCATGGCACATGTGTTGAATCTGATTGTGCAACGTTTTGTGCAGAAGTACCCAGGCTTACAGGACGTCCTCAAGCAGGCCAGGAAGGTGTGTGGCCATTTCAGGCGTTCCTACACGGCCATGGCGCACTTTGCAGATATTCAGCGGCGAAACAACATGCCAGTGAGGCGCTTGATTTGCGACAGCCCGACACGTTGGAATTCAACACTGCTAATGTTCGACCGCCTGCTCCAACAAGAAAAAGCGGTCAACGAGTATTTGTATGACCGGGGTGCTAGGACAGCCTCTGCGGAGCTGGGTATTTTTTTGCCACGTTACTGGACGCTCATGCGCAATGCCTGTAGGCTCATGCGTCCTTTTGAGGAGGTGACAAACCTAGTGAGTCGCACCGAAGGCACCATCAGCGACATCATCCCATATATTTTTTTCCTGGAGCGTGCCCTGCGAAGAGTGCTGGATCAGGCCGTAGATGAGCGTGAAGAGGAAGAGGAAGAGTTGTGGTCACCATCACCACCACCAGAAACAGCCTTACCATCGATTGCTGGACCTGCGGCAACACTGGAAGAGGAGTGTGAGGAAGAGGAGTCAGAGGAGGAATGTGGCTTTGAGGAGGAGGAACACCAACCACAGCAGGCATCCCAGGGTGCTCGTTGTCACCTATCTGGTACCCGTGGTGTTGTACGTGGCTGGGGGGAAGAACACACCTTCAATGACATCAGTGAGGACGAGGAATTGGACATGAGTAGCTCGGCATCCAACCTTGTGCAAATGGGGTCTTTCATGCTGTCATGCCTGTTGAGGGACCCTCGTATAAAAAGGCTGAAGGAGAACGACCTGTACTGGGTGGCCACACTACTAGACCCCCGGTATAAGCAGAAAGTCTGTGATATGTTACCCAATTACCGGCAGTCGCAAAGGATGCAGCAGCTACAAAATAAGTTAAAAAGTATGCTTTACACAGCATATAAGGGTGATGTCACAGCACAACGGGAATCCAACAGGGGAAGAGGTGAAAGTAATCCTCCTCCTACCACCACAACCACGCCGGCAAGGACAGGACGCTTTACAGACGTCTTGTTGATGGAGGACATGCGGAGCTTTTTTAGTCCTATGCATCGCCACAGCCCTTCGGGGTCCACCCTCAGAGAACGACTCGACCGACAGGTAGCAGACTACCTTGCCTTAACTGCAGATATCGACACTCTGAGGAGCGATGAACCCCTTGACTACTGGGTGTGCAGGCTTGACCTGTGGCCTGAGCTATCCCAATTTGCCATTGAACTTCTGGCCTGCCCCGCTTCAAGTGTGCTGTCAGAAAGGACCTTCAGCGCAGCAGGAGGTATTGTCACTGAGAAGAGAAGTCGCCTAGGTCAAAAAAGTCTTGATTACCTCACGTTTATTAAGATGAATGAGGCATGGATCCCGAAGGGACTGACAGTGGGGGATGCATTAGACTAAAAAAGGCCTGATGACTCTGAGATGCCTTGGGCTAAAAATGGTCCACACGCTGCTGTATTTAATCTCTGCATGCCAGATGACTTACGTGACGTCTCCGCCACCAACTACGGTTCAAGCCGCAATGTTTTAGTGCACTTTCTGCCTTGAAAACCTCAATTTTTCCGGCCGCTGCTACAGCAGCGGCTGCAACAATACCTATTTTTTCATGCATGTGTACATGCCTAATTTTTCTGGCCTCTGGTGCTACACTGTGGCTGCAAAAAAAAAAAAAAAAAGGCACATACAAGTGTCAATTCCCCTTCGTGATCGTTACCTTGTTGTGGTGAAGGGGCTTGCGTATCACAATTAAGCAATCACCTCTAGGAGTGTGTTGGCACTGTTGGCACACCCCAGATGATAAGGTCGTTGCTTCATTGTGAACAGACCAAAAGCGATCAGCATGATAATTTTTCATAGAAAAAACATTAATTTTCTTTAATTAAAAAAAAAAAGAGGACAGCCTCTGCGGAGCTGGGTATTTTTTGGCCGCGTTACTGAATTCTCATGCACAATGGCTGTAGGCTCATGCGTCCTTTTGCGGAGGTGACAAACCTGGTCGGTCGAACCCAAGGCAACATCATCGACCTCATCCCATATGCATTTTTTCTGGAGCGTGCCCTGCGAAGAGTACTGGATCAGGCCGTAGATGAGCATGAAGAGGAAGAGTTGTGGTCCCCATCACCACCAGAAGCAGCCTTGTCGTTGTCGATTGCTGGACCTGTGGCAACGCAGTGAGAGGAGTCTGAAGAAGAGAAGTCAGAGGAGGAAGGTGGCTTTGAGGAGGTGGAAGACCAACCACAGCAGGCGTCCCAGGGGGCTTGTTGTCACCTTTCGGGGACCCTTGGTGTTGTACATGGCTGGGTGGAGGAAGAGACCTTCAATGACGTCAGTGAGGACAAGGAACGGGACATGGCTAGCTTGGTATCCAACCTTGTGCAAATGGGGAGTTTGCGGTTGTGCAAATGGACTGACTGACTGTTGGCCAATGGCCAGGTGACAACTGCACCCTGTTGGAGGCAGGGGCGCAGCGCAATGTAGTGAACCCGATAGCAGACTGCTGCGGATGGACCGGAACATGAGCCCAAGATTCCCCAGGGCGCGGAGTCTAAGACCCAGCAGGTGTTCACCATAGCCTCTAGTGGTGAGGATGGACTTGGCTGCAGCTGGGCCCAGGTCGCGGCCCCTGGGGTCCCCCAGGTCACGCTCCGTAGGGAGAGAAGGGAAGCAGCCACTCAGGACACACGGAATGGTGATGGGTAAGCCGAGGTCGGGGTAACAGCCAAACAGGAACAGTCAGTGACAGAGCCAAGCCAAAGTCGGTACACAGTAGATCAAGCACACAGGAAACAGGAAACTAGCAACAGGGAACAGCAAAGCTAGCTGGCCTGCAGTGCACTGGTTAATATAGACTTCCTGTAATGGCCTGGGGTGGAGCCAAACAGGGAGGAGAGATAATAAAAACAGCCAGAAGGAATGGTCTTGCCCTTAATGCAGACATGAGGAATGAGGAAGGATAAGGAGGGACAGGTAAACTACCAGACATTTATTGCATGTCCATGACAATGGGGAGTTTTGTATGTCAGAGATTGGTCAGACTGTCACTGTGAAGCGGGCGTAACCCTTACACTATAAATATAATAAATAAGAGTAAAAATCTGCCTAGTTGCTATTTCAACGATATTGGTGACCAATCCAGATTGTACTGTGTATGGTGTGCTATCCAAAAATGTAAAATAAAATAAACCTGTGTGATATAAATTGTTGAAAACAGCACTTTATATTTGGTAACACTGTATGATTATTGAAGCGGATAACACATTTATTGATATACTCAGCAGCATTGGAATCACATGAAAACATTGACTTTTCACAAAACAATTTATATCACACAGGTTTATTTTATTTTATTTTATATTTTTGGATAGCACACCATACACAGTACAATCTGGATTGGTCACCAATATCGTTGAAATAGCAACTAGGCAGATTTTTACTGTTGCGCAACACTATTTATTGTATTTATATAGCACAGAGCACTTTCTGAGGAGTGAGGTGTTTGCGGCAGTTGTAAAATCTAGATTAGGGGGGTAGCTCGCAGGATTCCAATCTGATTTTGAGTAACCCTTACACTACCTGATTGATACAATATACCTGATCGTATACACACACTGGATGTTTTAAAGCACGTTATTCCAAACAATTTAGGAATGTTAGGTGATTTATGCCCTTTATGGAATAAAACACAACTCTGCGTCAACTAGATAATTTTCCATGGGAGTTTTGCCATGGATCCCCCTCCGGCATGCCACAGTCCAGGTGTTAGTCCCCTTGAAACAACTTTTCCATCACTATTGTGGCCAGAAAGAGTCCCTGTGTGTTTTAAAATTCGCCTGCCTATTGAAGTCTATGGCGGTTCGCCCGGTTCGCCGGTTCGCGAACATTTGCCGATGTTCGCGTTCGCTGTTCGCGAACGGCGAATTTTAGGTTCGCGACATCACTAGAGGTAAGTATAATATGTTTGTTACTTTAAAAAAAAAAAAAACGAGACTTTACAATCACTTTAAATCATATTGCTAGTTGCTATTTTGTACATGTTGGTAGCCTAAATACTGAAAGTTACACTTAAAACTATCATTTTGAAAATTTTGGAAATGCCAGTAAAAAAACTTGTAATTTTCGAGTGTCATGTCAGTAAAGTTCAATCTGGTAGGTTGACAACACTGATCTGTCCTGTGGTTGGGAAAAATAAATAAATACATTTCTTGCTTGTGCTTGCTGCAGCTCCACCCCAGACTGAAGCCCAATTTACAGATGTTCCTATAGGGGAGCTACAGCACAACACTAGTCATTGCCACCTGTCCTCTTTGTATTAGATGTGTGGGAAAGAAAACCATGGATAAGATTTCCTTTCCCTCACATCTATATGTGTGGGCACCTACCAGATCAGTCCTGTAGTCATTCAATGCAGGATCTTCTCCATTCATCTGTGACTGTATCTCTATATCTGTTGCTTCTCTGCTTTTGTGTCTATCATTAACCAGCCCCTTCTTTGCCATCCCTGTTTGTGTCCCTTTTACATCTGCACTGTGTGCCTGTGATTTACTGGCCTCTTTAACTCTGCAGGAGTTGTGTGTCTCCCCACCCCCTCCTCTGTGGGAGTTGTCAATCACATCTAATATGATTTTTGTCTCCTTCTGTACAGCGTGGTTTAGACAATGGGGTAGGGTGGGGGGCAACCACACTAGCTCAGCATCCACAGCACAAGTCAAAATGGGACAAAATGCTACGTGCACTTTGGGGGGGGGGGGGCTAAATTAACTGTCAATTTTTCTTTTAAGACTTCTTCTTTAAAGCAGACATAAACTGTATCTGAGCAGCACAAATCAAAAATGCTTTCTAATTCATGTTTAATATTCAAAGCAAACTTCCATCCATGTCTCCATAATTTATTTTGTTAAGAAATCCCCCCAGCATTAGCCTAGGCCAGAAACCAGAAAGCAACTGAAGAAATGTAAAATATAATGTACTTTGCAATCTATTTACTAAAAAAGAATAGCGCACACATGCAAAAGAAAAGGCTTATCAAATATGGAGACAATCCATAAATAAAAATGGGGATTTGGTCCCACCATATGGCCATATCGTGCTCAAGCCCACCACTACGTCAAAGTACCCCATTATCAGTGGGTCCTACACTATCCATAAAAAAGGATGAATCCAGCCTCTCTAACCCTTGGAGACAACACTCCTTGCTGGGAGAGATGTGCAACTGCACTACAAGCGACTCCTCCTATATCTACTTGATAGTGGACACTGATAGAGTACAGGTGTGTGTGGGGGGTGGGGTGCTCAACCCCAGAAGTCTGGTCAGACCGAATGCATAATAAACAAGCAAAAATTTTTTGCTTGTTTATAATCTATTTACTAAGGCTAGCAGCGTGAGGATTAAATATAGTTAAAGTGGAGTTCCACCCAAAAGTATAACTTCCGCTTTAAATACTCCTGACCCCCTGACATGCCAAATTTGGCATGTCATTTTTTTTGGGGGGGGAGCAGGTACCTACATTTGACAGGTACCCGCTCCCTAGGCGGCCTGAGCGTAAGTTCTCCTCTCCCCCTCCCTCCCTGCAATCTTCTGGGACACGTCACAGGTCCCAGAAGATTGCCCGGCCTTTCACAACATGCAGCGCGACTCGCGCATGCGCAGTGCGCACACAGCTGTGAAGCTGCAAGCTGTCACAGCCGGGTGCCCACACTAGAGATACCGGGGGTGCAGAGAGGAGCGAGACTTCGGGCGGCTGTATCGCTGGACGTGTGAGTGTGTGTTAATTAAAAGTCAGCAGCTACTCTTTTTGTAGCTGCAGATATTTAATAAACACAAAAATGAGTGGACCCCGCTTTAATGTTGATTGAGAGAGGTTAGAGAGTCTCACTTTTTTTTGTTTAGTTTCTTTGGGTCTTTTAGGTCTGAGTTTTCGGGGTCACCTGTGTCCCCTGCATCCACACATGGGGGGTTCCTTTATCTGGCCATCCTAGATGATCTACTTGGCCCCCTTTTTTTTTTTTTGCTTGATCTGTTTTCACTCCACTGGAGCATTTTGGATCGATATCCATCTGCATATGTTTGTATGTATCAGTTTCTACCACAGAGTATAATCTTGTATCCTATGTATATTATTGTTTGTCAAGTATCAGCTACTATGCTCCTGAAGAAGCAGCCATAGCTGTGAAACATTTTGCGGAGCTACAGTCATCTCTGAAATGGACTTCATATTAAAAGCTATTTCTTATTTAAGAGTTGTTTAAGAGTTTTTAAGAGTCATCATTAAGAGTTATTTCTCCTACATTCTTTAGTATTGTGAGGTTTAACTCAAATGTGCCACATGGTGGTTTTTGCTGCTAAAAAAAACCTTTATTGGGATGTATTTTAGCCGAATGTTGTTTTTAACGTATGGTATGAATAACGTATAATATGAGTGTAATTCTCCTGGTTTATTTTGAACTCATGTTTTTGCGTGTTACTCTTTGGAGTACCTAAAAAGTCCATGTAATCTTTTTTGGAATTTTCTGACTATTTTCCGGATGTGGTGCCCTTAGTTCTTCTTGGTCAAACCCATCTAGTATACATTTATTTATAGTCTAACTTTAAGAAACTCTGTACATTACAGTTAAAGCAACCAAACAAAAATTACCTTTTTGTAGTGCAATAAGATAAAAAGTTGAGTTCTCTGCTGAGTTTAGTTCTGCTTTAAGATACAAAGGGTCATGTAACAAGTGAATGTAACAAGTTTGTATGACAGCTCAAGAAGTAGTAAACAGCTTGGTAAAGGACTGCAGATAAATGACCTCATACTAATAAATACAATTTGTCTGATTGCGTTATTTAGGGCCCTGTTCACACTTGAGCCTGGGTTCACACTATTGCGAATACAGACATCACATACGATTTACACCGCATTGCTGTGCAGATCACATGCGATGTCCGTGCGATGCAAATTCAGCCATACAGTTTGTATGGCTGAACTCGTATCCCATTTGCACAAAAATGTTGCAGGAACCTTTTTTTTCCTGCACTGGAATCAGATCGCATTGGGTGTTCACACCCATGCACTCCGATTCTTGTCCGAATTCAAAGTTCGCACTGCGATCTGCGAACCAATCTGGGTATGTCATTACCTTTGTATTGACACCCGCAGCGGTTCGCAGAGGGCAGTGTTTGGATGCAATGTGGGAACCCACACTAGAATAACGCTGGTTCACGCATCGCAGTAGTGTAAACCCAGGCTTAGCGATGCAGCTTTTTGTGCATTTTTGGAGTGGCACCATTCAGTTGAATGGGCCTCCCTCTGCTCAAAAAACACGCTAAAAGAAACTCATGTACCAACCGAATTTTGCGGTGCATATATTTTGCACATTTTGTCATGTGCCCAGAAGACACACGGCTGCTTTCCGCATTTGTCGTACCATTAGGAAATAATGTGACACCGCTAGCGCCTTGCACTTTTTAGCGCATTGTTCAAGCGTTTCTGCTAGGCCCAGGTGTAAATGGGGCCTTTAGGTGCCGCAGAATTTTCCACCAGATGGTATCCCCCAAAGAAGCTCTACATGTGTGGGAAGGAGAAAGCGTTTTTTCAGGAGGTTTCAGACAGACCTGTTCCATCATTGTGCACAGCTTCCTCTTGAAACATCAATGGCCATAAACATAAAGTTGTTCTCCCCACTGGATCCACACAGCGCTCCTTCCCACACATTTAGGGCTAGTTTACACTAGTGTTAGCCCCCGAAAAGTGATTTGCGGTGATTTGCTTTTCAGAGAACGTTTGACAGATAATGAGGAGGCATTATGTCACCTCCTCACCCCCCTTTTTAACCCCTGTAAAGTCAGCAACACTGTGCCGCAGGCCCCTATTCCTTTGATATTTTGTAGGAGAGTGGGGTTTCATCATAGGCGTGCGCACAGGGTAAGCCAAGCATGCCTGGGCACACCCTGATCACCCCATGTACATTAACATTATCACTTTTTGTGCTGGTATGAAGATGGGATAAATCTCTCTCTTACTGGCTCTGCCATAAGAGAAGTCTTTAGGCACTTGCCCTTCAATGTGCCGGCAGGGAGATAAATATCCTGGGGTCATATATATGTAGACACACACAAACACGTGTGTTTGAGCTTTGGGGTGCACACCCTAATTTAATAGGCTGCGGGCGCCTATGGGTTTCATTCTTGCCACAGTCTTGAAGCAAAGCATCGAGCAGGTGTACACCCCATTTTGATACATTTGCAGCTTAACGGTATGCATTTTTTACTACACCGTATGTACTTGAAAACAAGCCTTTTACAGTTAGGCAGGCCAAGGATTATATGATTTTCTAAAGAAAATTGCATGACTGTGTTGATGAATCCCCCCCCCCCCCCCCCCCGCAGAGCTATTGTGTTCTCCTGGCGGGGGCACAGGGAGCCATCCCAGCCAGGAGAACACAATGATTACTGCTAGCGGCTATAGCCTCTGGCAATAATTACATGCTAAAAATCCAACATATTGGTTGTACCCAAGTCGATCGATGGATCAACTTGTGGATAATCAGCCTGCCCATAGATGAATGAAATCTCAGCTTGTAGCAACAGGGTGTTTGCCCAGTAAGTTCTCCTAAACCAAACAAAATAAGGTAAAAGACACACCTTTCTCCTGCGCTCAGAAAACGAGGCTCCACGACTGCTCTTCCCACAGGACTTTGCAAAAGGCATCTCAGATGGCTATGGTCTTGCTGCCCTTAAGGACTGGGGCAGTCCAACAGTACTGCAAACAAAAAACACAAAAAGGGCGCACCGACCTAGCGCATTATCCTCAATAATGGTTTTATTGTTGTACCATAAAAATGGCTACTCACAAACGCAGATGAAATCAATCATATTGGACTTAGAAACTTGAGTGTCAGAAGTAGTCCATACGAAAGTCCATTGTCCTATTAGGATGACAGCTTACGCGTTTCGAGGCATACACCTCTTCCTCAGAGGACTCTGAGGAAGAGGCGTATACATCGAAACGCGTCAGCCGACATCCTAATAGGACAATGGACTTTCGTATGGACTACTTCTGACACTCAAGTTTCTAAGTCCAATATGATTGATTTCATCTGCGTTTGTGAATAGCCATTTTTATGTTAGAACAATAAAACCATTATTGAGGATAATGCGCTAGGTCGGTGCGCCCTTTTTGTGTTTTTTGTTTTCAGTTCTCCTAAACGCCTTTCCTCCTGTCAGCAGCATTTTGGCAGAAAAAAAGTTTAACGTGTGTAAACGTGTCTAGACACATTTAGGTGCATCAAGCGCTTGGGCATTGAAATAATTAACACTCAAGGGCCTGACATTTGGAAGACTCAGCGAAAACGCTGCTGCTCCTGGTTACACCGGCAATGTTTTTTTTTGCCTCTGAACACCCATGGCTCTTAATGCCTATATGTGCAAGGACACATAGGCTAACATGGAGGGGCATTTAGAGGCAGAAAAAAAACCCACTGCCAGCACATCCATTAGTACAAATAATCATTAAAACAGAGGTATGGCCAAAGCTTTTTGGTCATACTGCTCTTGTGTGTCAGAGGAGGACACTTGCTTTTGCTCTCCCATAACCCAGAATGAGCTGATGTGATGGAGCTGCTCCAGGTTTTGGAAGAATCCTGACCGTATTGCTGGGATGCACCCAGCTGAGTGATTGACAGCTGGCCCGGCCCTCAGCACGTGGATGAGGCCCGAAGGTAACTGCTCCCACCTCTCTTCAGCCTAGAGCTCCAGTGAGTGTTGGAGGAGCACAGTGGAGAGTGCTGACTGACAGTCATTGCTCTTCTCTTCAAGAAGCCCAAGAACTGAACGATCAGCAGTCATAAGATCACTCAGTTCTAGGTCTTCTCAGTGAGTGATCAGCGGTCATATGTTCGCTCAGTTCTCGGTCTCCTCAGTGAGCAATCAGCAGTCATATGATCGCTCAGTTCTCCATCTTCTCAGTGAGTGATCAGCGGTCATATGATCACTTAGTTCTCGTTCTTCTCAGTGAGTGATCAGCGGTGATATGATCACTCAGTTCTCCGTCTTCTCAGTGAGTGATCAGCGTTGATATGATCACTCAGTTCTCTGTCTTCTCAGTGAATGATTAGCTGTCATATGATCACTCAGTTCTCCGTCTTCTCAGTGAGTGATTAGCGGTCATATGGTCACTCAGTTCTCCGTCTTCTCAGTGAATGATCAACGGTCATATGATCACTCAGTTCTCCGTGTTCTCAGTGAGTGATCAGTGGTCATATGATCACTCAGTTCTCGGTCTTCACAGTGAGTGATCAGCAGTCATACTATTGCTCAGTTCTCCATCTTCTCAGTAAGTGCTCATAGTTACATATAGTTACATAGTTAGTGAGGTTGAAAAAAGACATCCGTCCATCCAGTTCAACCTATGATGTGTGTGTTTGCTGTTAACCGTACATTGTATACCCCTGTATGTTGTGGTCTTTAAGGTGCCCATCTAATAGTTTTTTGAAACTATCAATGTTCCCTGCTGATACGACTGCTTGTGGAAGAGAATTCCACATCCTTACCGCTCTTACAGTGAAGAACCCTTACGCATTTTAAGTTTAAACCACCTTTCCTCTAGTTTTAGTGAGTGGCCACGTGTCTTGTGGTATCTCCTTTCTCTGAATAGTTTGTTCCTTATGCTAGGGTCGCCAGTACAGTATTTGTACATTGATATCATATCCCCCCTCAGTCGTCTCTTCTCCAGAGAGAATAAGTTCAGTGCTTGTAGTCTTTCCTCATAGCTGATGTCCTCCATTCCCCTAATTATTTTTGTTGCCCTTCTCTGGACTCTTTCCAGTTCCAGCACATCCTTCCTGAGGACCGGTGCCCAGAACTGGAAAGCATACTCCAGATGTGGCCGGACCAGAGTCTTGTAGAGCGGGAGAATAATCTCTTTATTTCTGGAGTGAATCCCCTTTTTTATACATCCCAGTATTCTGTTGGCTTTGCTTGCAGCGGCTTGGCATTGCATGCCACTGCCAAGCCTGTTGTCTACCAGTACCCCCAGGTCCTTTTCCATCCTAGACTCACCCAGAGGTTCCCCCCCTAGTGAGTAGCTTGCTTTCTGGTTTCTGGCCCCCAAGTGCATTACTTTACATTTTTCAACATTGAACCTCATCTGCCATGTAGTTGCCCACCACATTATTTTGTTCAGGTCCGCTTGTAAGGTTTCCACATCCTGCATAGAAGATATTGGCATGCCTAGTTTAGTATCATCTTCAAATACTGAGATTGTACTAGACATCCCCTCCTCTAGATCATTTATGAATAAATTAAACAGGATTGGTCCCAGGACCGCTCAGTTCTTGGTCTCCTCAGTGAGCAATCAGCACCTATAGCTCCAGTGAGTGTTGGAGGAGCAGAGTGGAGAGTTCTGACTGACAGTCATTGCTCTCCTCTTCAAGAAGCCCAAGAACTGAACGATCAGCGGTCATAAGATCACTCAGTTCTAGGTCTTCTCAGTGAGTGATCAGCGGTCATATGTTCGCTCAGTTCTCGGTCTCCTCAGTGAGCAATCAGCAGTCATATGATCGCTCAGTTCTCCATCTTCTCAGTGAGTGATCAGCGGTCATATGATCACTCAGTTCTCGTTCTTCTCAGTGAGTGATCAGCGGTGATATGATCACTCAGTTCTCCGTCTTCTCAGTGAGTGATCAGCGGTGATATGATCACTCAATTCTCCGTCTTCTCAGTGAATGATTAGCGGTCATATGATCACTCAGTTCTCCATCTTCTCAGTGAGTGATCAGCAGTCATATGATCACTCAGTTCTCCATCTTCTCAGTGAGTGATCAGTGGTCATATGATTGCTCGGTTCTCCGTCTTCTCAGTGAGTGCTCAGCAGTCATATGATCGCTCAGTTCTCGGTCTCCTCTGTGAGCAATCAGGAGTCATATGATCGCTCAGTTCTCGGTCTCAGAGCTGTCGGGGCACATCTGCAGCATCACACGAATACTGCAACATAGAGGTAAATATCTATAATGTTTGTTTTTAAGAACCCCACATTTTTCCTTTTCTCCTTTAAGTCTGAAGTTACATTGTTACATTGCCACAAACACAAAGCAATGTTTGTACTCATGTGGAGTTCACTGTGTTCCAATTCATTTTCAATAGCACTCCAATTAGCTAACACAACAGTGCAGCGCACATGCATTGTAATGCAAAACAACACGCAGATGGGAATGATCTGTACACTGCAGTGCATTGCGTTAAAAGTGTGGCATACAACATCTTTACTGATTTGTGGCCCATACAAAATAAATGCTCTTCCTAAAGAAACACATGTAAAACCCATGCCCAACAATCAGGCATTAAAGCAAAGCACAAATGTGAACGGCTCTAAGACCATTTCAACCAAACACAACAAGGATTGTGTGTAGTGTCACAAGGGACAGAACATGGAACGTCGTGAACCCAGAGACCCCTTTTATAAAAATCCAGCTCTTGGTAGTCATGAATTGTTGTTACCACAGGAAACCAACTCTCGTTAACCCCCTGTCATAAAAGTCAGTTAGAGGGCTTCTTTTTAGTGGAAGAACTCCTTTTACAACTGCCATGTCAGACAATGAAAGAGAGGTGTGTGTTTACAAACTGAGACCCTTTGTTACCTCAGGACTACACATATCTATGCCCATGCATTACAATAGGCTTTCATTTACCAGGGGCTGATGTCTGCAGTGTTTTGGGTTTTTTTGTTAGCTGAACGGAGAGGCAGATATTATTACAAAATAATCAGTAAATCCAAGCAACTATATTTATCCATTTCAGCTTCAATCCCGTGGGCGCACAGCCCCATAGAGCCATTTGTTTACTTTTCTCTGCTACCACTGAGCTGCGCGCAGGCAGCCTATATGAGTAAATGGGAGCTTATCAGCGATATAGACACACCAGCACAGCTGAGTTTGGCAGAGACGGGTGCATGGGCCTAGGCACAGAGCTTGTTCATCTAAATCCGTCCACCCCAGCACTGCACACCTTTCAAACTTGGCTGTGCTAGTGAGTCCACAATGCCAATACGCTTCCATTTACTTAACGTGCACGCAGCTCAATGGTAACAGAGGAAAGTAAACAAACGGCTCTGTGTTCTACATGGCTGTGCGCCCACATGAGTGAGACTTTGCAGTAGAACTTTTTTAAAATGTTGGTACTTTAGAGCCCACCAAACCCAGCCTAATTAAGTGAATGAGGCTGCGCTGCCAACATGTGCAATGCTTGTGGTTGTAGTGTGGTGGGTTAAAATAGGTGGCTCATTTTCTTAAGCGGCTTTTCTCCTGCCAGGAGTTCTAGCATTTAGTGCCGGTTCACATTTATGCGATGCGGGAACGCTGTGAATATACAGCGTGTTCCCGCATCGCATCCGCAGCACAGGCAGTTCACACTGCCATATGCGATACGCTGGGGATGTCAATTCATAGTTAACGACAACCCCAGATCAGATCGCATATCGCAGTGCGATCTGATAGTTCACACAGAATCGGATTGCACTAGTGTGAACCACCATGCGATTTGATTCTGCTGCGGACCAAAAAAAGGGTCATGTGCGTGTTTAGTGCGATTGCAGGGCGACTGAGGGGCTAGACAGACGTCCTGTGTGCATGAGGCTTTCCTGTTTTTATCTGCCTCGTTTCAGTGTCCTACATCAGCGTCTGAACCTCTCCTGCTTTCCCTCACTTCCTTTTGTTTGGAATGAGTAGTGCACGTTAGTTGCGTTCATGTTCGCTGCTCTATGAAAGTCCATAATGTCTAGTCTAGTCCATTTTCAGAGTGAACAAGAGAGCCGGGGACCATGTTCCTACATACAGATGGGCCATGGAAAACAAATATAGCCACCCTCAAACAGGAAGTCAGATCACAGCAGAAAAAAAAATGGAATTTGGTGATTGGAAGGAGGCTGAGAGCACCAGAGAGTACTTTTTTGAGTTAAAGTGGTATTGAAGCTTGTATTTTTGTTTAAATAACAAACATGATATACTTACCTGCTCTGTGCAGTGGTTTTGCACAGAGCAGGTCTGAATCTCTTCTTTTCAGGTCCCCCGCTGGCGCTCCTGGCACCTCCCCCTCGAGCAGTGCCCCCAGAAAGCTGCTGGCCCTGGGGGGCACTGCTGCGTCCATGCGTCAACAAGACACATAAAGCCCTGGCTCAGCCCCGCCCCCCCACTCTCTCCTCTTTGACTCACTGGCTGTGATTGACAGCCATTGGTGCCAATGGGCTCCTGCTGCTGTCTCAGCCAATGAGGAGGGAGAGTTCCGGGACAGCCGAGACTCTTGTGAACATTGCTGGATCGGAGGGAGCTCAAGTAAGGATTGGGGGGACCTACTGAAGATGCCCAATAGGAGGGCGTAATGCGTATGGATGGGAGGAGCTGAGCCCATGACGTCACACAGTAGAAATGCGAGTATCAGCGGTGAGCTGAGTATCTTGAAACGCCTGTTTTTTATGTCATTTGTGTAAGTGTGTATAATTCCTGATTTTAAAGAAAATAAAAGTTTGTGAAACAGAGAACATTATGGTTTTCCCCCTTTTATCTCATGCTATGTACTAATGGATAGTGATCGACCGATATTGGTTTTATATTGCCGATACCGATATTTTGGCCAATGCATATCGTTATCGGCCAATATGGGCCGAAATTGTTGTACATTTAAAAAAAAAAGATTTTTTGATTTTTTTTTTTTGACAGGAACTTTTGTGAAGGGATCTGGGAGTCTAAAAGACCCCAAACCCCTCCTCTGCACTTAAAAGCATTCAAAACGCCAGGTTTGGCTGTTTTGAATGCTGTCATTTTTTTGAATCACTCATGACATCACTTCCGGGTTTTTGCATGGAGACCCGATCAGAGCCAAATGCGGCTTTGATTGGGTCTTTGGCGGCTGTGCAGGCTGGTTGCCGGGGTCTCCCGGTGGGATGGGAGACCCGGGCGAGCTGCAGAAGGCGGCAGGGGATGGAGGGGAGGTGTCCCCTCCCGCTCCTTGTAATGACATTACATGACAGCCGACCATCGGCTATGTACGGCGATACCGGGGTGATGCCTCTAGCTGCAGGCATCACTCCGGTATAAGTACTTTCCTGAAATATCATCAATATCGGTAACCTCCGGGGGCCGATTCCGATATATCGGGAAAAGTGCATATCGGCCCCTGATATATCGGCAAAGCCGATAATCGATCGATCCCTACTAATGGATGAGGAGAAAGATTAAGGGTGCACTCTGAACACCTGAATTGGAACCAGGAGGAGGAAGAGTGGTATTGAGATGCCCACGGGAGGAGTGTAGTAGAAGCGAATGAGACTCTGAAGTGGAGTCTGAGAGGTGGTGGTTCACAAGACACACATGTGAAGAATTTGCTTTGTCACTCGCTCTGGACACAGCGGTGTGATCTTTCAAGAAATTATATATTTATATATTTATTTATGAATTGGAGATATTAGAGACTATTAGAGACACATATTCATTCATTTTAGTAAGAGTATGTTGATGTAAAAAATTGCGCTGCACTGTATTAATATATAGGGCGCTGCACACAGAAGGTTTTTTGCCTTTGTGAATTGAATACAGGAAGGTAAAAAACCTTCAGCCTTTAGAACCATTTTAAGAATACATGGGCAAAAATATATATATTTTTACCGTTTAACCCCCCGGAAGGTTTGCCCCCCTAATGACCAGGCCAATTTTTGCGATACGGCAATGCGTTACTTTAACTGACAATTCATTAATAGTTTGCGCAAAAGTTATAGCATCTACAAACTATGGGATAGATTTATGGAATTTTTTTTTTTTTATTTATTTTTTTTTAATAGTAATGGCGGCAATCAGTGATTTTTTTACGGGACTGCGACATTGCAGCGGAAAAATCTGAAACTAAGTGACACTTTTTGGGGACCAGTGACACCAATACAGTGATCAGTGCTAAAAAAAATGTGCTGTCACTGTACTAATGACACTGGCAAGGAACGGGTTAACATTAGGGGTGATCAAAGGGTTAAGTTTGCTCCTAGAGAGTGCTTTCTAACTGTGTGGGAGGTGGCCTAACTGGGGGAAGACATAGATCCACAACACAACACAATATCTCTATCTTCCTCTCTGAAAGAACGGCAGTCTGTCTTGTATACGTCGCGTTCGCTGGACCTGCTGTTGGGCTCCTGCTGTGTCCAATCATAGCGGGAGCAGGTCGCTGGTGGCGTGCACGCCCCAGATGCAGAGTGTGGCCTAACTGGGAAGATAGTGATCCATGTTTGTGCTTATTAGAAACACAAGATCTCTATCTTCCTCTCTGACAGAACGGCAGTCTGCCTTGTTTACATGTTGGACCTGCTGATGGGCTCTTGCTGTGTCCAATCAAAGCAGGAGCGGGTCGCTGGTGGCGTGCACACCCCAGACCCAGAGTGTGACCTAACTGGGGGAAGATCTAGACTCGTGTTTCTGTTTAGCAGAAACACAAGATCTCCATCTTCCTCTCTGACAGAACGGCAGTCTGCCTTGTTTATATTGTGTTCGCTGGACCTGCTGATGGGCTCCCGCTGTGTCCAATCAAAACGGGAGCGGGTCACTGGTGGCATGCACACCCCAGACCCAGAGCGCGAGCCGATGTACAGGTATGTTGGTTCACACAGGAGGGTCTACTTGCTGCAGTATATCTGCATGGGGTGGTCCTCAAGTGGTGAAACCATAGTTAAAGCAGAACTTTACCCAAAAGGGGAAGTTCAGATCTTCCTCCTCCTCTCTCCCTCCTCAACATTTGGAACATCATTTCTTTGGGGGGGGTTTGACAGATACCTGCTCCCCCACTTCTGGTCAGATCTCAGCAACGATCTGTATGAAAGCCCCTCCCTCCCCTGCAGCCTTCTGTGACAAGTCATAGGTCCAAGAAAACTGCAAGACCAATCAAACAGTGCCACATGGCTCGCACATGCGCAATGAGCAGCTGATTGTGAAGCCTCAAGCAGTCACAGCCGGATGCCCACAGTTAGTATGTCGGCGCCAGGGACTGAAGCCAGATGAAGGCACCAGCCAGGTGAGGACATCGCTGGATCCTGGGGCAGGTGAGTGTCCTATTATTAAAAGGTAGCAGCTACAGTCGAACATCCGCTCATCTGCACATCCCCCCCCAACAGGTACCGATCCCCACTTCCGGGAGACAGTGCCGCGGCACCATCCCTCGGAAGTCTCCTTCCCGGCCGCTGAGCCAATTAGAATGCGCAGCGCGCATGTGCAATAGGGAACCGGCTGTGAAGCCAAAAGGCTGCATTGCCAGTTTCTCCTAGAACGAATGGTTGTGGCAGCCGATCTGAAAATCGTCTGGGGTGCTGACAGCGCAGACTCCCTGGCCAGGTAAGTGTCTATATATTAAAAGTCAGCAGCTACAGTATTTGTAGCTGCTGACTTTTAATTTTTTTTTTTCCTAGCTGGAACACCGCTTTAATTTTTGAACTTTAGACTCGACAATCACTTTAAAACATTTTTATGGTGTAAACTCAGTGGTTTCTAATTTAAAAACATTGTACGTCTCCATCTATTAGATTAAATGTCTTCTTTCATTACACGAACTATCATTTGAAGTCGTATATAAAAAAAGAAAGGAAAACTACGACTTTTGCGCATCGTAGCACCAAGGTCATTATCATTTATATTTTTTCAGCTTGCACCATAAAAACAATTGGAATGATGTTGCTCTCTGTGGTTTTCTGTCGTTTCTACAAACATTCTGTTTCCAGGCTGTGTTGGTGGACATTATGTTCGCTGCCCAGTCTGTTTACCGATGACTGGAGGATCGCCATTGTTGGGGTGATGCTCTGAGGTGTAGGTTAGAGCTGAATATCAGACAGACACATGCTGAGCTGATTAGTGAGCACAGAGAAGTGACTTGTACCATGGCTCTGCTCTTCAGTTTCATTCTGATGAGCAGTGTGACAGTGTGAAGTTTGGGCGGTAAAAAGTACTGAACAGGAAGACTAATTAAAGTGCGTATACAGAAGGGTTACCGTGGCAACGGCTGCTGACTACAGCTACTGGCTGGAGGTTTCCGTGACAAAGGCCAGTGTTTTGCTTTTGAAACTCATGGAATCAGAATAGCTTCTAAAACCGAGCAGAGTGAAGGAAAATGTACACAGGATACCTTGTGTCTTCTTCTCATAAGAAAGGTAAACGCTTGTTTTTATCCCATTTATGTGTTTTAATCAATGTTTTTGTGCATGTTACTAGTAGGGGCTCATTCACATGGGAGCTCAGCCCTGTACGGTGTGCAAAGCCATAAGTGTACTTTTCTTACTAGCGCTGAACTGCGTGCAGGCAGCCCATAGAAAATGAATGGGTGTGCATCCGCTGTACTGACTCACCCGCACAGCTGGGTTTGACAGGTATACAGGGGCGGGTACACAAACCGGGTGAACACGGGTGAACCTTTTTCTATGTACCTTTTAAAGCCATTTAGTGAAGCCGTACAGCCGATGCACACCCATGCACTTTATGGGCTCAATCAGACCATGCTAACCCGGTTTTTGCTGCATGTGTATCCATACCGGAGCTGCATGCATGCAAGCAGCCCATAGACGCACCGGCTGCATTGACACAGTCACTTGTCAAAGCTTGACATCTGGGAAGGTGCGGTTGCACGGATCTGAACGCAGACACTGTTCGGATCCCTGAACCCACCTCTGCCGACACGTCAGGTTTTGACATGTGACAGTGTCCATGCAGCTGCTGCATCTGCATCCATTTCTATGGGCTGCCTGCACGCAGCTTCGATATGGATGCACATGCTGCAAATAGTGGCTCAGCACAGAGGACGATTCTCAGCACTGAATGAGCCCTTGTTCATATTGAACGCGGCTTTGAAATTGTGCGACTTCATCTGAAATTGCACAATTTCATATCAGTGCGACTTGGGAGATATCTGTTACAGCTTCACGCACACATGTCTATTCAAGTCGCAACCAAAATCAGCAAAAGCAGTGCAAGGATTACTTTTTCAAATCGATGCGGCACCGCAAAGTTCATATGGCACCGATTTCAACAGTGCCATTGTCACCAATCGGTTGTGACTTGTCATGCGATTTGAACTGTAAAATCGCATGAGAAGTTGCACAAATGTGAACAAGGGCTTAACAGGCTTTTTGAATGCAGCTCAGTGCTAGGAAAAGAGTGAACAAACAGTTCTGTGGGCTGTACAAGGATCAGCACCCATGTGAATGGGCCCTAATGCTAGTCACATTGACCATCAGAGTTTGGTGATTATTGGACTGTAGAAGCAGAGAGAAATGCCTAGATAATAAGACTAAATTACTCTCTGTATGTGTATTTATGTGTTCACACAATTTAGATGGAATGATTTCAGACTGTTGCATGTCTCTTCTGCAATAAGACAAACTTACCTGCCTGTGCGCATGCACAGTTCAATGTACATTTACAGCACACCTGGGTACCAGAATGAATGAACTCCTGTGCGCATATGCAAGAGTTAAAGCTGAATTCCATTTTATTTTTTCTGCATTGGTTTGTGCATATTCTTATTCCATACCTGGCTGATCCCTGTGGAAGTGGATAATCACTGTGCTACTTACAGTGATCCTTGAGGTCTTCTGAGACCCGTACTGAGCAGCATAGAGAACACAAGAGGTTGCTCACTTGGCACAGGTGCCATTCAGACTCAATAGATGCAAAGCCTTCTCTAATTGGATAAGCTATAGAGGTGGGGCAGTGACATCATGATGTAATGTCATCCCAGACACGAGCATCGTAGGTTGCTTGCTGTCTCTCACTTACGAAAAACAATATATCAGACTGCCAGTACCTAGAGGTTCCTTACACTTCTGAGATTCAAGCCTGCAATGCAAGTTTGCAGCTCACTGGTGATATATGTGAATAAAGAGTGTATTAAGTCCTGAATAGTGTTGAGCGAACACGGACTGTATTATTCGTGTTCGTACCGAATAATTGGATTTTTTTTACCCGAACACGGACACGGACACTTTACTGTATGTTCGGGTAAAAATCCGTGTTCGGTCGTTTTATTTCCGGGTTTTGCATGCTTTGGCGCTCTTTTCATGGCGGGCTTTCAACAGCCAATCAACAATCGTTTAACTGGTGTGCCTTAAGCCATCCCAGCCATGCCTGCAAATGTCTTAGTAGCTGTGATTGGCCGTCTGAAGCATGTGACCAAGTCTTTATAAGTTCGAGGCAGCCGCCGCAGCAGCGTCATTCTGCTGCTTAGCTAAGGGACAGAGCACACATCAATGTGCTGGCTGCTGATTAGGGAAAGATAGGCAGGAAAAAACCATTTGTGTCCGGATAGAATTGAGGGACAGGTCGGAGTGTTTAGGCAGGGCGAGTTGTAGGCATTTTAGGGATAGAGTCTGCTGAATTATAGGGTCAGTGTCTTCTACAAACTACAATCGATATTGCTGTGTGGGGGGTGGGGTGAATCTGCACTCAATCCTGATCTACGATCTCTTCTCAATCCTGTTAGGGACAGAGTCTGCTGAATTTTAGGGAAACTGTGTTCTACAAACTACAATCGATATTGCTGTGTGGTGTGGGATTGGAGATAGGCAGGTGTCAGTGATCCACATCCATTTTTCTGTGTGTGAGCTGCAGTGAACACAATCTTTTTGGGCTGCAGTGAACACAATCTTTTTGGGCTGCAGTGAACACAATCTTTTTGGGCTGCAGTGAACACAATCTTTTTGGGCTGCAGTGAACACAATCTTTTTGGGCTGCAGTGAACACAATCTTTTTGGGGTGCAGTGAACAAAATCTTTTTGGGGTGCAGTGAACACAATCCTTTTTGGTGTGCAGTGAACACAATCTTTGTGGGGTGCAGTGAACAAAATCCTTTGTGGGGTGCAGTGAACACAATCTTTTTGGGGTGCAGTGAACAAAATCCTTTTTGGGGTGCAGTGAACAACATCCTTTTTGGGGTGCAGTGAACACAATCTTTTTGGGGTGCAGTGAACAAAATCCTTTGTGGGGTGCAGTGAACACAATCTTTTTGGGGTGCAGTGAACACAATCTTTTTGGGGTGGAGTGAACAACATCCTTTTTGGGGTGCAGTGAACAAAATCCTTTTTGGGGTGCAGTGAACAAAATCATTTTTGGGGTGCAGTGAACACAATCTTTTTGGGGTGCAGTGAACACAATCTTTGTGGGGTGCAGTGAACACAATCTTTTTGGGGTGGAGTGAACATCCTTTTTGGGGTGCAGTGAACAACATCCTTTTTGGGGTGCAGTGAACACAATCTTTTTGGGGTGCAGTGAACACAATCTTTGTGGGGTACAGTGAACAGAATCTTTGTGGGGTGCAGTGAACACAATCTTTGGGGGGTACAGTGAACACAATCTTTTTGGGGTGCAGTGAACACAATCTTTGTGGGGTGCAGTGAACACAATCTTTTTGGGGTGGAGTGAACAAAATCATTTTTGGGGTGCAGTGAACAACATCCTTTTTGGGGTGCAGTGATCAAAATCCTTTTTGGGGTGCAGTGAACACAATCTTTTTGGGGTGCAGTGAACAAAATCCTTTGTGGGGTGCAGTGAACAGAATCTTTGTGGGGTGCAGTGAACACAATCTTTGGGGGGGTACAGTGAACACAATCTTTTTGGGGTGCAGTGAACACAATCTTTGTGGGGTACAGTGAACAGAATCTTTGTGGGGTGCAGTGAACACAATCTTTGGGGGGTACAGTGAACACAATCTTTTTGGGCTGCAGTGAACACAATCTTTTTGGGCTGCAGTGAACACAATCTTTTTGGGCTGCAGTGAACACAATCTTTTTGGGGTGCAGTGAACAAAATCTTTTTGGGGTGCAGTGAACACAATCCTTTTTGGTGTGCAGTGAACACAATCTTTGTGGGGTGCAGTGAACAAAATCCTTTGTGGGGTGCAGTGAACACAATCTTTTTGGGGTGCAGTGAACAAAATCCTTTTTGGGGTGCAGTGAACAACATCCTTTTTGGGGTGCAGTGAACACAATCTTTTTGGGGTGCAGTGAACAAAATCCTTTGTGGGGTGCAGTGAACACAATCTTTTTGGGGTGCAGTGAACACAATCTTTTTGGGGTGGAGTGAACAACATCCTTTTTGGGGTGCAGTGAACAAAATCCTTTTTGGGGTGCAGTGAACAAAATCATTTTTGGGGTGCAGTGAACACAATCTTTTTGGGGTGCAGTGAACACAATCTTTGTGGGGTGCAGTGAACACAATCTTTTTGGGGTGGAGTGAACAACATCCTTTTTGGGGTGCAGTGAACAACATCCTTTTTGGGGTGCAGTGAACACAATCTTTTTGGGGTGCAGTGAACACAATCTTTGTGGGGTACAGTGAACAGAATCTTTGTGGGGTGCAGTGAACACAATCTTTGGGGGGTACAGTGAACACAATCTTTTTGGGGTGCAGTGAACACAATCTTTGTGGGGTGCAGTGAACACAATCTTTTTGGGGTGGAGTGAACAAAATCATTTTTGGGGTGCAGTGAACAACATCCTTTTTGGGGTGCAGTGATCAAAATCCTTTTTGGGGTGCAGTGAACACAATCTTTTTGGGGTGCAGTGAACAAAATCCTTTGTGGGGTGCAGTGAACAGAATCTTTGTGGGGTGCAGTGAACACAATCTTTGGGGGGGTACAGTGAACACAATCTTTTTGGGGTGCAGTGAACACAATCTTTGTGGGGTACAGTGAACAGAATCTTTGTGGGGTGCAGTGAACACAATCTTTGGGGGGTACAGTGAACACAATCTTTTTGGGGTGCAGTGAACACAATCTTTGGGGGGTACAGTGAACACAATCTTTTTGGGGTGCAGTGAACACAATCTTTGTGGGGTGCAGTGAACACAATCTTTGGGGGGGTACAGTGAACACAATCTTTTTGGGGTGCAGTGAACAACATCCTTTTAGGGTGCAGTGAACACAATCTTTGTGGGGTGCAGTGAACAACATCCTTTTAGGGTGCAGTGAACACAATCTTTGTGGGGTACAGTGAACAGAATCTTTGTGGGGTGCAGTGAACACAATCTTTGGGGGGTACAGTGAACACAATCTTTGTGAGGTGCAGTGAACACAATCTTTGTGGGGTGCAGTGAACACAATCATTGTGGGGTGCAGTGAACTCAATCTTTGTGGGGTACAGTGAACACAATCTCATACTTCTGAAGATTTGAGGGTGCTGCCTGTTCCATACTCCCCCTACTCCTCATCTAGCCTTTTAGGGGTACAAACAATAGTAATTGGGGCCTAGTGTGGTTGTGTACGTGTGATATACATACACTTTTTTTGGATCATATTTTCTATTCCGCTATTTAATCAAAAACCTTTGGGGATCAGTTAAATTGGGGGATAGTCTGTGTTGGTACGTGTGAGAGAGATCCACCTTTCCAAGTTGTTGGGGTTCATCTCATACTTCTGAAGGTTTGAGGGTGCTGCCTGTTCCATACTCCCCCTACTCCTAGCCTTTTAGGGGTACAAACAATAGTAATTGGGGCCTAGTGTGGTTGTGTACGTGTGATATACATACACTTTTTTTGGATCATATTTTCTATTCCGCTATTTAATCAAAAACCTTTGGGGATCAGTTAAATTGGGGGATAGTCTGTGTTGGTACGTGTGAGAGAGATCCACCTTTCCAAGTTGTTGGGGTTCATCTCATACTTCTGAAGGTTTGAGGGTGCTGCCTGTTCCATACTCCCCCTACTCCTAGCCTTTTAGGGGTACAAACAATAGTAATTGGGGGCTAGTGTGGTTGTGTACGTGTGATATACATACACTTTTTTTGGATCATATTTTCTATTCCGCTATTTAATCAAAAACCTTTGGGGATCAGTTAAATTGGGGGATAGTCTGTGTTGGTACGTGTGAGAGAGATCCACCTTTCCAAGTTGTTGGGGTTCATCTCATACTTCTGAAGGTTTGAGGGTGCTGCCTGTTCCATACTCCCCCTACTCCTAGCCTTTTAGGGGTACAAACAATAGTAATTGGGGCCTAGTGTGGTTGTGTACGTGTGATATACATACACTTTTTTTGGATCATATTTTCTATTCCGCTATTTAATCAAAAACCTTTGGGGATCAGTTAAATTGGGGGATAGTCTGTGTTGGTACGTGTGAGAGAGATCCACCTTTCCAAGTTGTTGGGGTTCATCTCATACTTCTGAAGGTTTGAGGGTGCTGCCTGTTCCATACCCCCCCTACTCCTCATCTAGCCTTTTAGGGGTACAAACAATAGTAATTGGGGCCTAGTGTGGTTGTGTACGTGTGATATACATACACTTTTTTTGGATCATATATTCTCTATTCCGCTATTTAATCAAAAACCTTTGGGGATCAGTTAAATTGGGGGATAGTCTGTGTTGGTACGTGTGAGAGAGATCCACCTTTCCAAGTTGTTGGGGTTCATCTCATACTTCTGAAGGTTTGAGGGTGCTGCCTGTTCCATACCCCCCCTACTCCTCATCTAGCCTTTTAGGGGTACAAACAATAGTAATTGGGGCCTAGTGTGGTTGTGTACGTGTGATATACATACACTTTTTTTGGATCATATTTTCTATTCCGCTATTTAATCAAAAACCTTTGGGGATCAGTTAAATTGGGGGATAGTCTGTGTTGGTACGTGTGAGAGAGATCCACCTTTCCAAGTTGTTGGGGTTCATCTCATACTTCTGAAGGTTTGAGGGTGCTGCCTGTTCCATACTCCCCCTACTCCTAGCCTTTTAGGGG
Source organism: Pelophylax lessonae (assembly GCF_965119305.1). NCBI lineage: Eukaryota > Metazoa > Chordata > Amphibia > Anura > Ranidae > Pelophylax > Pelophylax lessonae. Next base: position 522,103,860 of record NC_138770.1, on the reverse strand, counting down.
TACAAACAATAGTAATTGGGGCCTAGTGTGGTTGTGTACGTGTGATATACATACACTTTTTTTGGATCATATTTTCTATTCCGCTATTTAATCAAAAACCTTTGGGGATCAGTTAAATTGGGGGATAGTCTGTGTTGGTACGTGTGAGAGAGATCCACCTTTCCAAGTTGTTGGGGTTCATCTCATACTTCTGAAGGTTTGAGGGTGCTGCCTGTTCCATACTCCCCCTACTCCTCATCTAGCCTTTTAGGGGTACAAACAATAGTAATTGGGGCCCAGTGTGGTTGTGTACGTGTGATATACATACACTTTTTTTGGATCATATTTTCTATTCCGCTATTTAATCAAAAACCTTTGGGGATCAGTTAAATTGGGGGATAGTCTGTGTTGGTACGTGTGAGAGAGATCCACCTTTCCAAGTTGTTGGGGTTCATCTCATACTTCTGAAGGTTTGAGGGTGCTGCCTGTTCCATACTCCCCCTACTCCTAGCCTTTTAGGGGTACAAACAATAGTAATTGGGGCCTAGTGTGGTTGTGTACGTGTGATATACATACACTTTTTTTGGATCATATTTTCTATTCCGCTATTTAATCAAAAACCTTTGGGGATCAGTTAAATTGGGGGATAGTCTGTGTTGGTACGTGTGAGAGAGATCCACCTTTCCAAGTTGTTGGGGTTCATCTCATACTTCTGAAGGTTTGAGGGTGCTGCCTGTTCCATACTCCCCCTACTCCTAGCCTTTTAGGGGTACAAACAATAGTAATTGGGGCCTAGTGTGGTTGTGTACGTGTGATATACATACACTTTTTTTGGATCATATTTTCTATTCCGCTATTTAATCAAAAACCTTTGGGGATCAGTTAAATTGGGGGATAGTCTGTGTTGGTACGTGTGAGAGAGATCCACCTTTCCAAGTTGTTGGGGTTCATCTCATACTTCTGAAGGTTTGAGGGTGCTGCCTGTTCCATACCCCCCCTACTCCTCATCTAGCCTTTTAGGGGTACAAACAATAGTAATTGGGGCCTAGTGTGGTTGTGTACGTGTGATATACATACACTTTTTTTGGATCATATTTTCTATTCCGCTATTTAATCAAAAACCTTTGGGGATCAGTTAAATTGGGGGATAGTCTGTGTTGGTACGTGTGAGAGAGATCCACCTTTCCAAGTTGTTGGGGTTCATCTCATACTTCTGAAGGTTTGAGGGTGCTGCCTGTTCCATACCCCCCCTACTCCTCATCTAGCCTTTTAGGGGTACAAACAATAGTAATTGGGGCCTAGTGTGGTTGTGTACGTGTGATATACATACACTTTTTTTGGATCATATTTTCTATTCCGCTATTTAATCAAAAACCTTTGGGGATCAGTTAAATTGGGGGATAGTCTGTGTTGGTACGTGTGAGAGAGATCCACCTTTCCAAGTTGTTGGGGTTCATCTCATACTTCTGAAGGTTTGAGGGTGCTGCCTGTTCCATACCCCCCCTACTCCTCATCTAGCCTTTTAGGGGTACAAACAATAGTAATTGGGGCCTAGTGTGGTTGTGTACGTGTGATATACATACACTTTTTTTGGATCATATTTTCTATTCCGCTATTTAATCAAAAACCTTTGGGGATCAGTTAAATTGGGGGATAGTCTGTGTTGGTACGTGTGAGAGAGATCCACCTTTCCAAGTTGTTGGGGTTCATCTCATACTTCTGAAGGTTTGAGGGTGCTGCCTGTTCCATACCCCCCCTACTCCTCATCTAGCCTTTTAGGGGTACAAACAATAGTAATTGGGGCCTAGTGTGGTTGTGTACGTGTGATATACATACACTTTTTTTGGATCATATTTTCTATTCCGCTATTTAATCAAAAACCTTTGGGGATCAGTTAAATTGGGGGATAGTCTGTGTTGGTACGTGTGAGAGAGATCCACCTTTCCAAGTTGTTGGGGTTCATCTCATACTTCTGAAGGTTTGAGGGTGCTGCCTGTTCCATACCCCCCCTACTCCTCATCTAGCCTTTTAGGGGTAAAAACAATAGTAATTGGGGCCTAGTGTGGTTGTGTACGTGTGATATACATACACTTTTTTTGGATCATATTTTCTATTCCGCTATTTAATCAAAAACCTTTGGGGATCAGTTAAATTGGGGGATAGTCTGTGTTGGTACGTGTGAGAGAGATCCACCTTTCCAAGTTGTTGGGGTTCATCTCATACTTCTGAAGGTTTGAGGGTGCTGCCTGTTCCATACCCCCCCTACTCCTCATCTAGCCTTTTAGGGGTACAAACAATAGTAATTGGGGCCTAGTGTGGTTGTGTACGTGTGATATACATACACTTTTTTTGGATCATATTTTCTATTCCGCTATTTAATCAAAAACCTTTGGGGATCAGTTAAATTGGGGGATAGTCTGTGTTGGTACGTGTGAGAGAGATCCACCTTTCCAAGTTGTTGGGGTTCATCTCATACTTCTGAAGGTTTGAGGGTGCTGCCTGTTCCATACTCCCCCTACTCCTAGCCTTTTAGGGGTACAAACAATAGTAATTGGGGCCTAGTGTGGTTGTGTACGTGTGATATACATACACTTTTTTTGGATCATATTTTCTATTCCGCTATTTAATCAAAAACCTTTGGGGATCAGTTAAATTGGGGGATAGTCTGTGTTGGTACGTGTGAGAGAGATCCACCTTTCCAAGTTGTTGGGGTTCATCTCATACTTCTGAAGGTTTGAGGGTGCTGCCTGTTCCATACTCCCCCTACTCCTCATCTAGCCTTTTAGGGGTACAAACAATAGTAATTGGGGCCCAGTGTGGTTGTGTACGTGTGATATACATACACTTTTTTTGGATCATATTTTCTATTCCGCTATTTAATCAAAAACCTTTGGGGATCAGTTAAATTGGGGGATAGTCTGTGTTGGTACGTGTGAGAGAGATCCACCTTTCCAAGTTGTTGGGGTTCATCTCATACTTCTGAAGGTTTGAGGGTGCTGCCTGTTCCATACTCCCCCTACTCCTAGCCTTTTAGGGGTACAAACAATAGTAATTGGGGCCTAGTGTGGTTGTGTACGTGTGATATACATACACTTTTTTTGGATCATATTTTCTATTCCGCTATTTAATCAAAAACCTTTGGGGATCAGTTAAATTGGGGGATAGTCTGTGTTGGTACGTGTGAGAGAGATCCACCTTTCCAAGTTGTTGGGGTTCATCTCATACTTCTGAAGGTTTGAGGGTGCTGCCTGTTCCATACTCCCCCTACTCCTCATCTAGCCTTTTAGGGGTACAAACAATAGTAATTGGGGCCCAGTGTGGTTGTGTACGTGTGATATACATACACTTTTTTTGGATCATATTTTCTATTCCGCTATTTAATCAAAAACCTTTGGGGATCAGTTAAATTGGGGGATAGTCTGTGTTGGTACGTGTGAGAGAGATCCACCTTTCCAAGTTGTTGGGGTTCATCTCATACTTCTGAAGGTTTGAGGGTGCTGCCTGTTCCATACTCCCCCTACTCCTAGCCTTTTAGGGGTACAAACAATAGTAATTGGGGCCTAGTGTGGTTGTGTACGTGTGATATACATACACTTTTTTTGGATCATATTTTCTATTCCGCTATTTAATCAAAAACCTTTGGGGATCAGTTAAATTGGGGGATAGTCTGTGTTGGTACGTGTGAGAGAGATCCACCTTTCCAAGTTGTTGGGGTTCATCTCATACTTCTGAAGGTTTGAGGGTGCTGCCTGTTCCATACTCCCCCTACTCCTCATCTAGCCTTTTAGGGGTACAAACAATAGTAATTGGGGCCCAGTGTGGTTGTGTACGTGTGATATACATACACTTTTTTTGGATCATATTTTCTATTCCGCTATTTAATCAAAAACCTTTGGGGATCAGTTAAATTGGGGGATAGTCTGTGTTGGTACGTGTGAGAGAGATCCACCTTTCCAAGTTGTTGGGGTTCATCTCATACTTCTGAAGGTTTGAGGGTGCTGCCTGTTCCATACTCCCCCTACTCCTAGCCTTTTAGGGGTACAAACAATAGTAATTGGGGCCTAGTGTGGTTGTGTACGTGTGATATACATACACTTTTTTTGGATCATATTTTCTATTCCGCTATTTAATCAAAAACCTTTGGGGATCAGTTAAATTGGGGGATAGTCTGTGTTGGTACGTGTGAGAGAGATCCACCTTTCCAAGTTGTTGGGGTTCATCTCATACTTCTGAAGGTTTGAGGGTGCTGCCTGTTCCATACTCCCCCTACTCCTAGCCTTTTAGGGGTACAAACAATAGTAATTGGGGCCTAGTGTGGTTGTGTACGTGTGATATACATACACTTTTTTTGGATCATATTTTCTATTCCGCTATTTAATCAAAAACCTTTGGGGATCAGTTAAATTGGGGGATAGTCTGTGTTGGTACGTGTGAGAGAGATCCACCTTTCCAAGTTGTTGGGGTTCATCTCATACTTCTGAAGGTTTGAGGGTGCTGCCTGTTCCATACTCCCCCTACTCCTAGCCTTTTAGGGGTACAAACAATAGTAATTGGGGCCTAGTGTGGTTGTGTACGTGTGATATACATACACTTTTTTTGGATCATATTTTCTATTCCGCTATTTAATCAAAAACCTTTGGGGATCAGTTAAATTGGGGGATAGTCTGTGTTGGTACGTGTGAGAGAGATCCACCTTTCCAAGTTGTTGGGGTTCATCTCATACTTCTGAAGGTTTGAGGGTGCTGCCTGTTCCATACTCCCCCTACTCCTCATCTAGCCTTTTAGGGGTACAAACAATAGTAATTGGGGCCCAGTGTGGTTGTGTACGTGTGATATACATACACTTTTTTTGGATCATATTTTCTATTCCGCTATTTAATCAAAAACCTTTGGGGATCAGTTAAATTGGGGGATAGTCTGTGTTGGTACGTGTGAGAGAGATCCACCTTTCCAAGTTGTTGGGGTTCATCTCATACTTCTGAAGGTTTGAGGGTGCTGCCTGTTCCATACTCCCCCTACTCCTAGCCTTTTAGGGGTACAAACAATAGTAATTGGGGCCTAGTGTGGTTGTGTACGTGTGATATACATACACTTTTTTTGGATCATATTTTCTATTCCGCTATTTAATCAAAAACCTTTGGGGATCAGTTAAATTGGGGGATAGTCTGTGTTGGTACGTGTGAGAGAGATCCACCTTTCCAAGTTGTTGGGGTTCATCTCATACTTCTGAAGGTTTGAGGGTGCTGCCTGTTCCATACTCCCCCTACTCCTAGCCTTTTAGGGGTACAAACAATAGTAATTGGGGCCTAGTGTGGTTGTGTACGTGTGATATACATACACTTTTTTTGGATCATATTTTCTATTCCGCTATTTAATCAAAAACCTTTGGGGATCAGTTAAATTGGGGGATAGTCTGTGTTGGTACGTGTGAGAGAGATCCACCTTTCCAAGTTGTTGGGGTTCATCTCATACTTCTGAAGGTTTGAGGGTGCTGCCTGTTCCATACTCCCCCTACTCCTCATCTAGCCTTTTAGGGGTACAAACAATAGTAATTGGGGCCCAGTGTGGTTGTGTACGTGTGATATACATACACTTTTTTTGGATCATATTTTCTATTCCGCTATTTAATCAAAAACCTTTGGGGATCAGTTAAATTGGGGGATAGTCTGTGTTGGTACGTGTGAGAGAGATCCACCTTTCCAAGTTGTTGGGGTTCATCTCATACTTCTGAAGGTTTGAGGGTGCTGCCTGTTCCATACTCCCCCTACTCCTAGCCTTTTAGGGGTACAAACAATAGTAATTGGGGCCTAGTGTGGTTGTGTACGTGTGATATACATACACTTTTTTTGGATCATATTTTCTATTCCGCTATTTAATCAAAAACCTTTGGGGATCAGTTAAATTGGGGGATAGTCTGTGTTGGTACGTGTGAGAGAGATCCACCTTTCCAAGTTGTTGGGGTTCATCTCATACTTCTGAAGGTTTGAGGGTGCTGCCTGTTCCATACTCCCCCTACTCCTCATCTAGCCTTTTAGGGGTACAAACAATAGTAATTGGGGCCCAGTGTGGTTGTGTACGTGTGATATACATACACTTTTTTTGGATCATATTTTCTATTCCGCTATTTAATCAAAAACCTTTGGGGATCAGTTAAATTGGGGGATAGTCTGTGTTGGTACGTGTGAGAGAGATCCACCTTTCCAAGTTGTTGGGGTTCATCTCATACTTCTGAAGGTTTGAGGGTGCTGCCTGTTCCATACTCCCCCTACTCCTAGCCTTTTAGGGGTACAAACAATAGTAATTGGGGCCTAGTGTGGTTGTGTACGTGTGATATACATACACTTTTTTTGGATCATATTTTCTATTCCGCTATTTAATCAAAAACCTTTGGGGATCAGTTAAATTGGGGGATAGTCTGTGTTGGTACGTGTGAGAGAGATCCACCTTTCCAAGTTGTTGGGGTTCATCTCATACTTCTGAAGGTTTGAGGGTGCTGCCTGTTCCATACTCCCCCTACTCCTCATCTAGCCTTTTAGGGGTACAAACAATAGTAATTGGGGCCCAGTGTGGTTGTGTACGTGTGATATACATACACTTTTTTTGGATCATATTTTCTATTCCGCTATTTAATCAAAAACCTTTGGGGATCAGTTAAATTGGGGGATAGTCTGTGTTGGTACGTGTGAGAGAGATCCACCTTTCCAAGTTGTTGGGGTTCATCTCATACTTCTGAAGGTTTGAGGGTGCTGCCTGTTCCATACTCCCCCTACTCCTAGCCTTTTAGGGGTACAAACAATAGTAATTGGGGCCTAGTGTGGTTGTGTACGTGTGATATACATACACTTTTTTTGGATCATATTTTCTATTCCGCTATTTAATCAAAAACCTTTGGGGATCAGTTAAATTGGGGGATAGTCTGTGTTGGTACGTGTGAGAGAGATCCACCTTTCCAAGTTGTTGGGGTTCATCTCATACTTCTGAAGGTTTGAGGGTGCTGCCTGTTCCATACTCCCCCTACTCCTAGCCTTTTAGGGGTACAAACAATAGTAATTGGGGCCTAGTGTGGTTGTGTACGTGTGATATACATACACTTTTTTTGGATCATATTTTCTATTCCGCTATTTAATCAAAAACCTTTGGGGATCAGTTAAATTGGGGGATAGTCTGTGTTGGTACGTGTGAGAGAGATCCACCTTTCCAAGTTGTTGGGGTTCATCTCATACTTCTGAAGGTTTGAGGGTGCTGCCTGTTCCATACTCCCCCTACTCCTAGCCTTTTAGGGGTACAAACAATAGTAATTGGGGCCTAGTGTGGTTGTGTACGTGTGATATACATACACTTTTTTTGGATCATATTTTCTATTCCGCTATTTAATCAAAAACCTTTGGGGATCAGTTAAATTGGGGGATAGTCTGTGTTGGTACGTGTGAGAGAGATCCACCTTTCCAAGTTGTTGGGGTTCATCTCATACTTCTGAAGGTTTGAGGGTGCTGCCTGTTCCATACTCCCCCTACTCCTCATCTAGCCTTTTAGGGGTACAAACAATAGTAATTGGGGCCCAGTGTGGTTGTGTACGTGTGATATACATACACTTTTTTTGGATCATATTTTCTATTCCGCTATTTAATCAAAAACCTTTGGGGATCAGTTAAATTGGGGGATAGTCTGTGTTGGTACGTGTGAGAGAGATCCACCTTTCCAAGTTGTTGGGGTTCATCTCATACTTCTGAAGGTTTGAGGGTGCTGCCTGTTCCATACTCCCCCTACTCCTAGCCTTTTAGGGGTACAAACAATAGTAATTGGGGCCTAGTGTGGTTGTGTACGTGTGATATACATACACTTTTTTTGGATCATATTTTCTATTCCGCTATTTAATCAAAAACCTTTGGGGATCAGTTAAATTGGGGGATAGTCTGTGTTGGTACGTGTGAGAGAGATCCACCTTTCCAAGTTGTTGGGGTTCATCTCATACTTCTGAAGGTTTGAGGGTGCTGCCTGTTCCATACTCCCCCTACTCCTAGCCTTTTAGGGGTACAAACAATAGTAATTGGGGCCTAGTGTGGTTGTGTACGTGTGATATACATACACTTTTTTTGGATCATATTTTCTATTCCGCTATTTAATCAAAAACCTTTGGGGATCAGTTAAATTGGGGGATAGTCTGTGTTGGTACGTGTGAGAGAGATCCACCTTTCCAAGTTGTTGGGGTTCATCTCATACTTCTGAAGGTTTGAGGGTGCTGCCTGTTCCATACTCCCCCTACTCCTCATCTAGCCTTTTAGGGGTACAAACAATAGTAATTGGGGCCCAGTGTGGTTGTGTACGTGTGATATACATACACTTTTTTTGGATCATATTTTCTATTCCGCTATTTAATCAAAAACCTTTGGGGATCAGTTAAATTGGGGGATAGTCTGTGTTGGTACGTGTGAGAGAGATCCACCTTTCCAAGTTGTTGGGGTTCATCTCATACTTCTGAAGGTTTGAGGGTGCTGCCTGTTCCATACTCCCCCTACTCCTCATCTAGCCTTTTAGGGGTACAAACAATAGTAATTGGGGCCCAGTGTGGTTGTGTACGTGTGATATACATACACTTTTTTTGGATCATATTTTCTATTCCGCTATTTAATCAAAAACCTTTGGGGATCAGTTAAATTGGGGGATAGTCTGTGTTGGTACGTGTGAGAGAGATCCACCTTTCCAAGTTTTTGGGGTTCATCTCATACTTCTGAAGATTTGAGGGTGCTGCCTGTTCCATACTCCTCCTACTCCTCATCCATCCTTTTAGGGGTACAAACAATAGTAATTGGGGCCTAGTGTGGTTGTGTACGTGCGAGATACATACACTTTTTTTGATCATATTTCCTATTCCGCTATTCAATAAAAACCTTTGAGGATCAATTGAATTGCGGGATAGTCTGTGTCGGTACGTGTGAGATCCACCTTTCCAAGTTTTTGGGGTTCATCTCATACTTCTGAAGATTTGAGGGTGCTGTCTGTTCCATACTCCTCCTACTCCTCATCCATCCTTTTAGGGGTAGAAACAATAGTAATTGGGGCCTAGTGTGGTTTTGTACGTGCGAGATACATACGCTTTTTTGGATCATATTTCCTATTCCGCTATTCAATAAAAACCTTTCTAGGGCAAGATCTTAAATTACAGAAATATGAGGAGACCGTCAAATAAGGGCCGTGGCCTGGGTCGTGGTGCTGCTGGTAGAGCTCCTGTTGCAAGGAGAGGACGTGGTCGATCTGTGCCAGCTACACGCACAAGTGAAACACCTTCCTCAAGTGTGAGTAGGCGACAGAACCTGCATCAGTATTTGGTAGGGCATCAAACGCCCCTAGAAGTGATGAGGCCAGAACAAGTTGAGGCGATAGTAGATTGGTTTGCTGCTGACAGTGCCTCCAGTTCCTTCACATTGTCTCCCACCCAGTCTACTGCAGAAAGGTCAGAGTTGGCACCTGCAGCCAATGTCCAACCGTCTTTCACCTCACCCCCTTGCAAATCAGGCCAGCAGTCTGAGCCCCAAGCCATACAGCAGTCTCTTATTCTTTTTGAGGACTCTGTCAGCAGGGTTTCCCAGGGCCATCCACCTAGCCCTGCCCCAGAAGTGGAAGAGATTGAGTGCAGCGATGCCCAACCACTTATTTCTCAAGATGAGTACATGCAAGGATCATCGCAGCACGTCTCCGATGATGACGAAACGCAGGTGCCAACTGCTGCGGCGTTCAGCATTGTGGAGACCGACAAGGAGGGCAGGGGTGAAGACTGGGTGGAAGATGATGTGGAGGACGATGAGGTCCTCGACCCCACATGGAATGAACGTCATGCAGGTGACCTGAGTAGTTTGGAGGAAGAGGCGGTGGTCGCACAGAGCCACCAGCACAGCAGAAGAGGGAGCAGGGTGCAGAAGCGGAGCGGCCGTGCCCTAGACACTACGCCCGCTACTGCCCAACGCAGCAAGGGAACGAGCGCACCAAAGTCAGCTCAAAGGAGTTCTCTAGCGTGGAAGTTCTTTAGAAAATGTGCTGATGACAGGACACGAGTGGTTTGCACCCTGTGCAATCAGAGCTTGAAGCGAGGCATAAACCTTCTCAACCTGAGCACAACCTGCATGATCAGGCATCTAAGTGCAAAGCACGAGCTGCAGTGGAGTACACACCTTCAAAACCAAGAAACGTCTCTGGCTCATCCTGCTTCCTCTTCTGCTGCAGTCTCGGCCGCTCCAGCCACATCTGTAGTGATACCGGCACCTGCCACCCCGCAAACAGACGATCTGTCAGCAACACCACCACCTGGGTCACCAACAACCATCTCCACAATGTCCCGTGGAAGCGTTCAGCTTTCCATCTCCCAAACACTTGAGAGGAAGAGGAAGTACCCCCCTACCCACCCGCGATCCCTGGCCCTGAATGCCAGCATTTCAAAATTATTGGCCTTTGAAATGCTGTCATTCCGTCTGGTGGAGACGCACAGTTTTAAAAACCTTATGTCGGTGGCTGTCCCACAGTACGTCGTGCCCAGCCGCCACTACTTTTCCAGGCAAGCCATCCCTTCCCTGCACAACCAAGTGGGGGAAAATATCAGGTGTGCACTGCGCAACGCCATCTGTGCCAAGGTCCACCTAACTACGGATACGTGGACCAGTAAGCACGGTCAGGGGCGTTATATCTCCCTAACGGCACACTGGGTAAATGCAGTGGCGGATGGGCCTGAGGCGGATAGCAATTTGGCGCATGTCCTTCCACCACCGAGGATTGCAGGGCGCTTCAGTTTGCCTCCTGTTCCTAACTCCTCCTACTCCGCTTCCTCATCCTCTACCGCCTCCTCATCCGGACAGCGTAACACCTTCACCACCAACTTCAGCACGGCCAGGGGTAAACGACAGCAGGCAGTTTTACAACTTGCCTGTTTGGGGGACAAACCACACACCGCGCAGGAGTTGTGGAGGAGCATGGAACAGCAGACAAATGAGTGGTTGCTGCCAGCGAGCCTCAAGCCCGGCCTGGTGGTGTGCGATAACGGGCGAAATCTCATAGCAGCTCTGGGCCTAGCCGGTTTGACGCACATCCCTTGCCTGGCGCATGTGCTGAATTTGGTGGTGCAGAGGTTCCTTAAAAACTACCCCGATATGTCAGAGCTGCTGCAGAAAGTGCGGGCCGTTTGTGCGCACTTTCGGCGTTCTCACCCTGCTGCTGCTCGCCTGGCAGCGCTGCAGCGTAACTTCGGCCTTCCCGCTCACCGCCTCATATGTGACGTGCCCACAAGGTGGAACTCCACCTTGCACATGCTGGAAAGACTGTGCGAGCAGCAGCAGGCCATAGTGGAGTTTCAGCTGCAGCACGCACGCGTGAGTCGCTCTGCGGAACTGCACCACTTCACCACCAATAACTGGGCCTCCATGCGAGACCTGTGTGCCTTGTTGCGCTGTTTTGAGTACTCCACCAACATGGCCAGTGGCAATGACGCCGTTCTCAGCTTAACTATACCACTTCTATGCCTCCTTGAAAAAACAATTCGGGCGATGATGGAAGAGGATGTGGCACAGGATGAGGAGGAGGAGGAGGATGAAGAGGTAACATTTCCAAGGCTTTCAGGGCAGTCATTCGCAAGGGGCTCCGAGGGTGGGTTCCTGCACACGCAAACGCCAGGGACGCAATTGTCCAGCAGGGGCACAGTTCTGGAGGATGAGGAGGATGAGGAGGAGGAGGAGCTGGAGGAGGAGATGGAACCATGTTCACAGCAGGGTGGCACCCAGGCCAGCTCATGGCCATCACTGGTGCGTGGCTGGGGGGATACAGAGGACACGGACGATACACCTCCCACAGAGGACAGCCTTTCGTTGCCTCTGGGCAGCCTGGCACACATGAGCGATTACATGCTGCAGTGTCTCCACAACGACCGCCGAGTTGCCCACATTCTAACTTTATACATTCTAACTAACAGTAATTCTGCTGATTACTGGGTGGCCACGCTGCTGGATCCCCGTTACAAGGACAACGTACCGTCCTTAATTCACTCACTGGAGCGCGATCGCAAGATGCGCGAGTACAAGCGCACGCTGGTAGACGCCATGCTGCTGGCATTCCCATCTGACAGCGGGGCCACAGTGGAAGCACAAGGCAGAGGAGGAGGAGGAGGAGGTCGCCAACGCAACCAGGGCACCGCCAGCACCTCAGAAGGCAGGGTTAGCATGGCCGAAATGTGGAAAAGCTTTGTCAGCACGCCACAACAAACAGCAGCACCAGCAGCTCAGATGGAACGTCTTAGCAGGAGGCAGCATTTTACCAACATGGTGGAGCAGTATGTGTGCACACGCCTACATGTAGTGAATGACGGGTCTGCCCCCTTCAACTTCTGGGTCTCCAAATTGGGCACATGGCCTGAGCTTGCCCTTTACGCCTTGGAGGTGCTGGCGTGCCCTGCAGCCAGTGTATTATCTGAACGGGTATTTAGCACGGCTGGGGGCGTTATAACAGACAAGCGCAGCCGCCTGTCCAGAGACAATGTGGACAAGCTCACGTTCATTAAAATGAACCAGGCATGGATCCCACGGGACTTTTCCGTACCTTATGCAGAATAGCAATGGATACCGACCTTACCCACCCATTGTTCCATTTTTGCTCTTTCTCACTCTTTTGGGGTGTACCCTCATTTAAAATTTTTGAAAAGAAGCAGTGTTGGCTACCTCGTCCTCCTCCTCAGGGCCAGATTAATGTAGGGGCTATTGGAGCTGCAGCTCCAGGCCCCTACCTTTTATATAGGCCCCGGGTTGGCCATATTCACTGTTACCGCTCTTCTGTCACTTGTAAACACAGAAGTCTGGCTTCTATGCTCGCTTCCCCAGGCAGCACCCTCAGAACCTCCCCACACAGCGTGAAGGCCGGACAAGGAGGGACAGTTGGCGATGCATGGATGTGTTTATGGGCTTCAGAGACAGCATCCCATGTTGAATTAGGCATGCATGGCTGCACCCTTCCTCCTCTGGGTGCATGGCAAGGCACGGCCCTTAAGGCCCTTCAAAATCCTCAGCACCAAGCCCATGATGCTGTTAATCCGGCCCTGGTCCTCCTCCACCGCCGCTTCCACCTACACCGCCCATAGGTGTGCGCAGCCTATTGCATTAAGGTGTGCACCCCAAAGTTGAAATACACATGCATGTGTTTGCCAGCAGGGAGAGTAATGTATCGGGGCCATGTACCTGTAGGCAAGGAGAAATAGAGCAGAGCAGGTCCCAGGGAGATCTTTCCCATCTCCTCACTGGCAATGCTATGTGCCCTAGGTGATTAGGGTGTGCCCAGGCACACCCAGCACACCCTGTGCGCACGCCTATGTCACCGCCACATCCACCACCACCTCAACCTCCCTCCTACTCCATATGGGCCTCGTCCTTCAGAGATGAAGAAGAACATTGTTTTATTTTTCTGTTTTTTTTTGTTGTTTTAAGTTATTTCCCTATCCACATTTGTTTGCAGAGCACTTGCCATGCTCTTAATTACGTTTTGCTGCCATTTGCAGCACTCTAGCCCTTTCCTTTGGTGTTTTAGAGCCATTTTAGTGCCTTAAAGTTCGGGTCCCCATTGACTTCAATGGGGTTCGGTGTCCGGGAAAAGTTCGGTAAAAGTCCGGGACACGGACCCGGACTTTTTTTTAAAGTTCGGCCGAACCCGTCGAACACGGACATCTAGGTGTCCGCTCAACCCTAGTCCTGAATAAAAAAAGTGATGGCAGTATGTACATGCTTTTAGTAAAAACAATAATAATAATCATCATCATCATCACCATGTATTAAATATAATACAATTAATCATCATAATTGTATCAGGGCAGCCCAGTGACTAAGTAGTTAGCACTTTTGCCTAGCAGCAGGTTGTTGGTTTGAATCCCAACCACGGCACTACCTGCCTGGAGTTTGCATGTTTTCCCTCTTTATTGCGAGATCTGACATTCTCAGATCTCACATTTACACTGAAAAGCAAAAGTAATTTTACATTTACCCAAAAAACAAAAATGGCCCTTTAAGGCCGTTAGGTGGAAGTGACATCAGACGTTGCTCCAGTCCTCCAAGGGCATAGAGTCGGGTGGGGGCCATCTTGCCCTTACTTGACTTCCTGCTTATCACTCCAGGGGATCAGATTGTTTCCCCCATTACCGACGGCTCCAGTTAGCTGGGAAACGACCAGAAAGCGATGAGGGAACCTCTCCCACTGCCTATAAAAGTGATCCCGTGGCGAATCTGCCACTGGGACCATTTTTTCCCGGTTATCTGGGAAACAACCAGTAAGCGGCGGGGGAACCTTTCTCACTGCCTGTAAAAGTGTTCCCGTGGCGAATCCGCCACCGGGACCACTTTTTTACGGGTAAGCTAGGAAACTACCAGAAAGCGGTGGGGGAACCTCTCCCACTGCCTGTAAAAGTGATCCGTGGCGAATCCGCCGCCAGGACCACTTTTTTACGGGTAAGCTAGGAAACGACCAGAAAGTGGTGGGGGAACCTCTCCCACTGCCTATAAAAGTGATCCTGTAGCAAATCTGCCGCTGGGACCACTTTTCGTCCCGGTAAGCTAGGAAACTACCAGAAAGCGGTGGGGGAACCTCTCCCACTGCCTATTAAAGTGATCCAATGGTGAATCCACCGCCGGGACCACTTTTATGGAATGCAGAATCGCCCACTGCATAAAAAAATACCAGGGTTATGATAGCTAGCCATAACCCTGGTATTTAAAGTCAAAGTAATGACGTATATATACTGTGGGAGGTCTGTGAGGTGCTACAACCCAATAGGATGAGGAGATCTTCCAGAGCTGCTTGGTGCGGAAAGGCAGTCGCACAGCTGCAATAGCAATCATAAAAAGAGATAATTCGCAACTCCTTGCTTGCTCTTTAAAATCTTCAACATTTATTAGTTCTCCATAAAAACCTATGGGGCTGATTTACTAAAACTAGAGAGTACAAAATCTGGTGCAGCTCTCCAGCTTCCAGGTTTTATTGCCAAAGATTAATTGAACAAGCTGAAGTTAGAAGCAGATTGGCTACCATGCACAGCTGCATCACATTTTGCACTCTCTAATTTACATAAATCTACCTTACAGTGTTTAGACAGCAGATGTTAACACGTTTCAGCCTAGTGGGCCTTACAAGGCTGATACGCGTTAACATCTGCTGTCAGGACACTGTGGGGTAGATTTACTAAAGTAAGATGTTTACATGCATGTAGGAAGTAGGAACCAATCGCCTCCAGAACACTTCTCTGCTGCTGGACTTTGTGGACGCCATCACGCCATCCAGCAGTAGAGAAGTGTTTTGGAGGCGATTGGGTCCTACTTCCTACATGCATGTGTACCTCATACGTTTGTGAGTATAATGTACGCCGCCCATTTTGATTTTAATAAACTTTTTTAGTGGTTATGCACAAGGTCGGTGCGCCCTTCTCTTGTTATTGTCTTTCAGTGTTTTTGGATACCTTTGGTCCTGAGGGGGCAGCTAGACTGACTTATCTGTGCTAAAAAGACCATTCACCTTCCCGCATACCACTTGAGCCCAGGAGAGATACTGTTTGTAGATTTACTAAAACTGGTACACTCAGAATCTGGTGCAGCTATGCGGGTTGTTCAATTAAGCTTTACCAATAAAACCTGGAAACTGATTGGCTTCTATGCAGAAGTGAGCCTGATTTTGCACTCTCCAGCTTTAGTAAATAAACCCTGTGTCTTTTATGGAGAACTAAACAGCGTTGAAGATTTTAAAGAGCAAGCAAGGAGTTGCAGGTTATCTCTTTTTAAGTTTGCATGTTCTCTCTGTGCATGCGTGGGTTTCCTCTAGTTACTCTGGTTTCTTCCTACACTCCAAAGACATGCTGTAGGTTAATTGGCTCCTGTCTAAATAGGACCTAGTATGTGAAAGACTTAAGCCCCGTACACACGATAAGAAATTGGGAAGGGAAATTTCGTCCGAGGACCGATCTGCCGATTTTCGGATTGTTATTATGGTGCTTTCGACAGCCGACTCTGACTTTTCGGCTGACAAAATCCTGATGTGCAGGCTATAAAATTTTTGTTGTCCGTAATACAACGTCCGATTTTCGTCTCATTAGTACAGATTTCGACGGGGAAAAATCTTATGAGCAAGACTAGGCAGAGAGAAAGAACACATACAAAGCAATCCAACACATGATGTCACTTCTGAAGTAGAATTCTGTCGTACGGGAAAATTCATATGAAAATAACCTTTTCACTTTCCACATCAGACTAGCATGCCACAAAAAACGGACGACAGATCGTCCGATAATCTGATTGTGTGTACGGGGCTTTAGTTAGGGACCTTAGATTGTAAGGGAATTTACATATATATATATATATACGTGTCTAAAGTTCTGCGTTAATTGACGGTGCTATAGTACCTGTAATAAATAATAAAATATATTAATAACAGACAGAGGAAATTCTCCAAGAAGCAGATCGTCCTTTAAAACCCAGTAATGTGTTTGTGTGGATAATTGTATTTACAAGAGATGTGTTAAAAATTGTTAGGAGATTGTTACTACTAAGTGTAAAAACACATTGTATAAGTGTAATTTATTGAATTTCAAAATATTCTCTAAAACTTCATTGTTATAAAACACAGTAAAACGGGTATGAAATTATATATATATATATAAAATAAAAAATGCATATCATATCATAATATATATATATATATATATATATATATATATATATATATATATATACAGTATATAATAAACATGAAAGAAACCTAGTATATTTTTACTTTACGGCCAGCAGATGGCGTAAATGTTTGGTTCATGCTTATAGAATATACAGTATGAAAGTGCACCCTTAAACAGCATTCTATATACTAATTTAATTTTTTTTCTTTCTTCTGGAATAGTCAGAATGAGATTTATACTTTCTGCCCCCCCATGCCAACTATATTTTCCATCCAGGCCTCATGCACACGGACATTTAGAGGCATTTCCATGAGTACGTCTGCTTGCAACCATCCACCTGTACGGCTGGCTATGCGCACCATCTTCGGGAAAGCTGGGACTTTTATGATTGGGCTCTTTTGAGCCTGTGAAAATCAGCGTAGATAAAGTCTAAATCCTGGACCAGAGCATCTGATCAATGCATAAATATACAAGCTGGTATGAAAATTGCTGCACATTTTTATGTTAACCCTTTCCCTCCCAACATCTGTACATAAACACTCCCTTGCATCATGCTCCATCCTGGGGTTGTCTTTAATGTTTGAGAACCTGCAATGTTTTTTTATACTTAGATTTTTCAGTTTCCATCTCATGCCTACAGCTTGCCTTAGTATTACACTATTAAGATCAGGACAGACCATTTCCAACAAACACAGAACCAACCCGACATGTACATGAGTTTGCGAAGACGGGCCGCCCTGCCGCATTATATTTGCGACAGGCGGTCCGGAAGTGTGAATTTATTTTTGTTCTATATTATTGCGCTGGACTTTGGATGTTACATAGAGTCAGTAGTGTGCTGAAATAATCAGGAACAAAAACAGCCAGAATAAGAACGGTGACAGATTTGCAGCTTACTGGTTCTTGGTGTGGTGGCTGCATTTGTTTTCTTTTATCAGTCTTCTTTTGCTGTTTTTGTACCTGGTAATTCTTACAATCCCGGTCCCAGGGTCACTACGATTCTCCACCAAAAAATCCATGAAGGTCGTTGTGGTTGTCACCTTACTCTGATCTCCTGATATGAAATACAAAAATGTTTGTATAGCTTCATCTCCATTGCATTAGGGGTAAAGGCAACTGGTAGATTACACAATATAGCTAGAAAGGAAAATATTGCTCTGTACAGCTCAATGAAACTGCATTTCTGTAAGATCAACAGGTATTCTCTGCATTTGCCAAAAATGTCTTAGCTTGAAAAAAACAAAAAACAAATGCAGCTTTACATCTAAGGACTGTAAGCTGCAATATATTACATTTTTGTTATTAGGTTTAGTTATCCTTTAAAATAATCCTAGAATAATTTGCTTCTGATTGTGCATCTCATACTTTTGTTTTAGAATATTGAGGAAAAGGAAAGCTAGGGTCACAGCTTTCACAGTACACAGATATGAACAGGCTCTCTCAATATTGACAAATGCGTTCAGCACAATAAAATGTGAATGTGTGAACAGAAATATCAGGTTAAAACAAATTAGGTGTAAATTGTACAATCACATTACAGGTGCCATTCTCTAGGCCTGGGGAGGTTTTCTGTGGATAAGTGAACGCTACTAATAAGGTGTAGCTGTGATCACCTTGAATTCCCAATCATATATATGGAAAATGTAAAAAAAAAAATAGGTATTCAAAATTAACCTCATACTAAACATTTCCTATGGTAGAACAGGAAACTCTGACACTCACAAAGGTATTATGGACATTGTTCTGACTTGTTTGTCTCGTGGAGATGTTGTGGACATTGGTAGATATTACAATGACGTATATGCCCCATGGAGGTGTTGTGGACTTTGATAGACATTACACTGACTAAAGGCCCGTACACACATACCGATTGTCGGCCGTAAATATTCGGCCAACGTCCGATCGGCCGATTGTCGGCTTGTTAGTATGATGCTTCCGACAACCGACTGTGACTTTTCGGCCGAATAAAATCTGGTCTGCATGCTATAAAATTTTTGTTGGCCAACACCAGAACGGCCGATTGTTTGTCAGTCAGTACAGATTTCGGCCGACAAAAGCCAGATGAGCAAGACTGGGCATGCTCAGGGAAGAAAAAACACACGGAGAGTTAAGTATCACATGACATCACTTCTGAAGTTGGTTGTTGTTGGCCGACAAAATTTGTGTGCCGTCTTGAGCACTTTTCAACCAACACGACAGCACTGGACAAAAGACGGCCGATCGTTCGCCCGACAATCGGTGTGTGTGTACGGGGCTTTATATGCCTCAGGGAGGTGCTGTGGACCTTGATAGACATTACGCTGACGTATATGCCTCATGGAGGGGTTGTGGACTTTGATAGACATTACACTGGCTTGTATGCCACATGGAGTTGTTGTGGACTTTGATAGACATTACACTGACTTGTATGCCTCAAGGAGGTGCTGTGGGCCTTGATAGACATTACACAGACATATATGCCTTTGGAGGTGTTGTGACGTTGATAGACTTTACACAATGACTTGTATGCCTCAAGGAGGTGTTTCGCACTTTGACAGACATTACACTGGCTTGTATGCCACATGGAGATGTTGTGGACATTGGTAGACATTACACTGGCTTGTATGCCTCAAGGAGGCGTTGTGGACATTATTCATACTTGTATGCCTCAAGGAGGTGTTGTGGACATTATTCTTACTTGTATGCCTCAAGGAGGTGTTGTTGACATTGGTAGACATTACACTGACTTGTATGCCTCATAGAGGTGTTGTGGACATTGGTAGACATTACACTGACTTGTATGCCTCATGGAAGTGTTGTGGACATTGGTAGACATTACACTGATTTTGTATGCCTCATGGAAGTGTTGTGGACATTAGTAGACATTTTTCTGACTTGTAAGCATTATGAAGGTGTTGTGGACGTTGTTCTGAATTGGTTGCCTCGTGGAGGTGTTGTGAATATTAGTATACATTTTTCTGACTTGTATGCCTCATGAAGGTGTTGTTGACGTTATTCTGATGTGTATGCCTCATGAAGGTGTTGTGGACATTGGTGGACATTACACTGACTTGTATGCCTCAAGGAGGTGTTGTGGACTTTGATAGACATTACACTGACTTGTATGCCTCATGGAGGTCTTGTGGACATTGGGAGACTTTACACTGACTTGTATGCCTTATGGAAGTGTTCTGGACATTGGAGGACAATATTCTGACTTGTATGCCCCACTTATGTGTTATGAACATTGGTAGACATTTTTTGATTTGTGGGTCTGATGGAGCAGTTGTGGACTGGTAGGCAATATTCTGATTTATATGCCACATGAAGATGCTGTGGACAATTGTGGATATTATTCTGACCTGTATGTCTCATGGAGGTGTTGTGGACATTTGTAGACTTTATTCTGACATGTGAGCCTCACATTGGTGTTGTGAACATTGGTAGACATTGTCCTGACTTGTATGCCTCATGGAGATGTTGTGGACATTGATAGAAATTATTCTGACCTGTATGCTTCATAGAGAATTGTGGACATTGGTAGACATTTCACTGACATCTATGCCTCATGAAGGTGTTGTGGACTTTGGTAGACAATACACTGATTTGTATGCCTCTTGGAAGTGTTGTGGACATTGAGGGATATTATTCTGACTTGTATGCCCCACATAAGTGTTGTGAACATTGGTAGACATTATTCTGACTTGTATACCTCATGGAGGTGTTGTGGACATTATTCTGACTTAGCTACATAGTCTGGTTGAAAAAAGACACAAGTCTATCTAGTTCAACCAATAAAAGAGGAAAAAATATAAATATTTTGTAGACATTTCACTGACTTGTATGCCTTATATAGGTGTTGTTGAAATTACATAGTTACATATAGTTACATAGTAGGTGAGGTTGAATAAAGACAATAGTCCATCCAGTTCAACCTGTGTAGGTGTGTGTGGCTGTAATCATCTCACATACCCCTGAATGTTTTGATCCTTGAGATGTATGTCTAAGAGTCTTTTGAAAGCCACCATACTTCCCGCAGAAACCACCTCTTGTGGTAGAGAATTCCACAATCTTGTAGCCCTAACAGTAAAGAACCCCCCACGTTTCCTGAGGTTAAAACGCTTTTCCTCTAATCGCATTGCATGCCCCCGAGTCCTCATGCAATCCCTTCGACAGAATAGCTGTTTTTCTATGCCGAGATCACCATTGAGATATTTATAAATTGCTATCATGTCCCCTCTCAGGCGTCTCTTCTCCAGGGAGAATAAATCAAGCGATTGCAGACGCTCTTCATAATTAAGGTCCTCCAATCCCCTAATCAGTTTAGTTGCCCTTCTCTGGACTCTCTCCAGCTCCAACACATCCCTCCTGAGGACTGGCGACCAGAACTGGACAGAATACTCCAGATGTGGATATTACACTATCTTTATGCCTCATGCAAGTTTTGTGGACATTGGTAGACATTACACTGACTTGTATGCCTTATAGAAATGTTGTGGACATTGGGGGACAATATTCTGGCTTGTATGCCTCATGGAGGTGTTGTAGGCAATATTCTGGCTTGTATGCCTCATGGAGGTGTTGTGGACATTGATAGACATTACACTGACTTGTATGCCTTATAGAAGTGTTGTGGACATTGGGGGACATTATTCTTACTCGTATGCCTCCCATAATTGTTGTGAATATTGGTGGACGTTATTCTGACTTCTATGCCTCCTGGAGAAGTTGTGGTCATTGGGAGACATGACACTCACTTGTATGCTGCTTAGAGCAGTTGTGGACATTGGTAGACAATATTCTGACTTCTATGCCTCCTGGAGAAGTTGTGGTCCTTGGGAGACATTACGCTCGCTTTTCCATTGGTAGACAATATTCTGACTTGCATGCCTCATGCAGGTACTATGGACAGTTGTAGACATTTTTCTGACTTGTACGTCTCATGGAAGTGTTGTGGACATTGGTAGACATCACGCTGACTCGAATGCCTCACAAGTGTTTTCTTTTTTTAAATAATATCTCTTAACTTGCTTTTAGAAACACCATGCTATGCAATTTTATTTTTGCATTTGCTTTCACATCTTATTCAGATGCTTAAGCGTACTGTGTTACAGTCAACTTCGGGTATTCATTTTGTAAATGTAATTTCTATTCAGCTCTGCGGTTATTTCAAGCTGGATTTACTGAGAATTGTCAATAATAAGATGCATGCAGACAAGTTCACTGATAATTGAACCATTTGAAATACTGCAAATTGGATCCAGCTGTTGAGTTGATTCTTTATTAACGCTCAGTTCACTGTTATGGTTATAGTGCAGCGGTATATTGTTTTTCCTGGCAAAAAGTGATATAAATAGATGTGTTAGTTAATATAGGCAAACGTACTGAGGATTAAGTCATACAGAAACATGGAATTCTACCATTTTTCAACTGCACCTGGTTGTGGGCCAACCATAACTGCTTATCCTCCTTATTTATTAGCTTTGTGTTCTCATTACAGTCTGTACAGGATAAAGCAATATTTTTCCTATCAGGGCATTTAATAGGATTATAATTGAAATGTTCTAAAGTAGATAACCTAATACCTCATTAATTATTTTAATTGTTTGTTTTTTTTTACATTGTCTTTTGTGCCTAAAAGAACTTATTTTACCTTTAGGTCTCATGCACACTGACAGTTTGAGGCTTAACATTTACTCTTGCATAAAATCGCAATCTCGCGAAAAGCCGACCATAAAAGTGAATAGCTGTACATGGCTTTCCTCCAGTATACTCCAATGGACAAAAGCATACACATATGATGTATTCCCTGAACGTGGAAATTCTGCATTTAGGAAATACAGGGAATTCTGGGCACTAGGAATACGTTGTACCCACATGTGCAAGTTTATACCCATGCACAATACCACTGGCATATATGCTAGTAAAGCCACGTACAGGCCTTCACTTCTATGGCTGGCTGTATGCACTACCTGTGCCCCAAAAGTGGGGAAAAAAACACTGGGATTTTTTGCTAGAGCAGAGTTTAGCCTGAAACCATCCATGTGCATGAGGCCTAAGATGCTGTGTAAGCCTAAAATAAAGTGAGATTTTTCTCTTTAAGTGCCCATTCACACTACCACGACTTGTCAGCCTGACAAGTCGCGGTCCATGAAGTGCTATGGGAACCGTTCTAATAGGAGTGACTCAGTCGCTCCGACTTAGAAAATAGTTCCTGTACTACTTCGGGGCAACATCGGAGCGACTTGCATTGACATTCATTATATGAAGTCCGTGCAAGTTGCGCTGAAGTCGCGGTGCACGCGACTTCAAAGGTCGCCCCCGAAGTCGTGCCGCGGTAGTGTGAACCGGCACTTAGGCCTCGTTCACACCATACGTGCAGAAAGACGGATGGAAAAAACACAGATTTTACTTGCTAGTATACCAGTTTACATCAGTTTTCATGCGTATTTCCGTGAGTTTTAAACACTTTGCAGATTCCTGCTCAGAAAAAATCTGCATGTGATGCTAGTGTTGTAGTGTAAACAGGACACATAGAGAACAATTGTTTTCTTTGTGCCCTTGCAGAACACATGCAGAAAAACCCACATCTCTGCACCATGGTGCGAACAAGCCCTTAAGTTGTACGTCAGGAAAATATAGGTAATAAGAACAGTATTCAGTACATATCTGAAATCCATGTACATTTCCCCATGTTTTATCCGAAAAAGAAAACACTGGGCTGGTTCACTCCACGTGCAGTCAGTGTGTGTTTTTTTCTTCATCAAAAATGCATTGATCGTTGGTCATCTGGTTTCCAATGGCATAGTTCACACCAGCGTGGTCAGTTCCTGAAAAAAAGTAGAACACACTGCATTTTTTCTGCACTGAATTGTACTGCGTAGCGCCCTCCTAGGTAGGTGCTAGTGAGAAAGTATAGTTTTGAGCTCTGTCTACATACCAGAGGGATTGCAGGTAAATCTATATTGTTCTCGGCCTACCAGAGAGCAGGATCTGTTAGTGAGGTCTGTTCATTGTGCTCAGTATGCAATTCATTCAGTCTGGATAGTGTTTCACTATCTGTTGGACAGTGGGAGGAAACCTGACGAATGGGTGCATAGGCTTTTGATACAGTCCTGATGATTGGCAGAGGGCAGGTCGCCTCAATGCATTCTGGGATACTGTATGAAAAGCCAGGAGCACATGTGCTGGGGGGTCTTTCATTGGAGAGCGGAGTCCTGGAGGGAGGGGGCGCCTGCCTCCTACTCTGTAGAGGTGCTATGCGGACGCTGGAGGTCGTCCTGAGGGCCAGAGGAGCAGTTGGGAGGAGCTGAACCCAGAAGTCCAGGGAAGCTGACTGAGAGGGGAGACACTGGAGATCCTTTGGCTGCAGTATCGTGAGTACAGGGATGTGTGTCAAGGGGCCTGACCTGAGGGGGGCCACCCCTGCTCATAGGATAGTCAGTGGACGGGTGTCAGCAGAGAGAGAGGATACTAGGGAGAGTATCTTGAAGATAAAAGTTTGTCCCCCAAGTCGTCTTGAAGGAACCAAGAGACTTAATTCCTATTCATCCAAAGTGGCAGGATGTGTTGACAGCCTGGCTGTTCCACATCTAAGAGCAAAGTAGAAAAGATAGAAGTCCTCAATACTGTGAATAGTTAATTGGAGTATCCCACTATTTCCTTCTCCTATCTTCATTATAAAATAAACAACAAAACAACGAAATACCCCTGGACTGATTATTGAATGTGAGCCAAAAGGAAATAAGAAATTGCATTTGCTTATGGCCACGTGCTGGTAATCAGGAGGACCCACATAGTTAATATCTAGCAGCTCTTACGGTTGCTACAACTGTAACGTGGTAAAATGCACCTAAACACACCAAAAGTGCACTGGAATGTACAGTACAGATAAGGCATCTTTCACACGGGCGTTGCGTTTGTCATCAATGCACCTCTATGGAAAAATGGATGTAAATGGATGATCATTCGTTTACCTCCGTATCCGTCAACATCTGTTTTCTGGTTCCATTAAAAAAACTGAACAACGAAAAACGGATGTTAAAGGACAAATGGTCCATTTTTGGATTGGTAGTGGATGTAATAAAACTGATGTAAAAACAGATTAAATACTGTGATGGAATCACATCAAAAATGGAAGCACTGTTCCCGATGCATTTTTGATGCGGTTATACTACATTTTAGCTGGTTTCTCCTGCATGACAACAGACACGCAAAATGCATCAAAAAATCATTAAAGTGGTTGTAAAGTCAGAATTTTTTTTTCTATCTTAATGCATTCTTTGCATTAAGATAAAAAATCTTCTGTGTGCAGCAGCACCCCCCAACCCCCCTAATACTTACCCTGAGCCCCCTCTCCATCCCATGATGTCCATGAATGCCTCAGCTGTCCGGGATTCTCCCTCCTTATTGGCTAAGACACAGTGGCGCCATTAGCTCCCGCTGCTGTCAATCAAACTCAGTCAGCCAATGAGGAGAGAGGGGGCAGGGCCAAACCACAGCTCCGTGTCTGGCGGCACTAATCAGGAGGGAGGGGTCAGGGGCAGCAAAGAGGGAGCTGAGAAAAGGAGGATCCGGGCTTCCCTGTGCAAAACCAACTGCACAGAGGAGGTAAGTATAACATGTTTGTTGTTTTCATACAAAAAAAAAGAACTGGAGACTTTACAATCACTTTAAATATGCATCGAAAACATGTGAAAACCATGCCGCAAAACGCTCTGGGAAAACGCATCAACCACAACCTGCATGTGTGAACCTAGTCCTAAAGTGGTTGTAAACCCTCACATATACCCAATGAATGGACTATCTTCAGGTGATAGAAAGGGATGAAAAAAATCCTTCTACGTAAATTGTATCTAAATCTCTTACATCACCGCGCTATTTGTAGACACAAAAAATATGTGTCAATACTTACTTACACATAAAAAACAATGTAATAATAAGTTAAACTATCAGTGGCGGCCCGTCCATACATGGTGCAATGGCACCACCCCCCTAATCCATGCATCCGGCCTCTAATCTACATGCATGATGCCGGAAGCATGTATTTCAAAGGGTTTTTTTTTCTGAAGCATGTGATTAGAGCCTGAGGCTCTCATTGGCTTCAAAAAAGGGTGGGCTCAGGGCGCAGTGAGCCCACCCAATTGTGTGACAATAGTGAATTAATATTCACTATTGTCTTCCTGATTCTCTTCCAAGCCAATCAGGAAGCGGGTCCCGAGACCCGATTGGCCAGGGAGTCTTAGGACCACTTCCTGTTTGGCCAGGAGGAGAAGCAACGGCCCGAAGCAAGGAGTATCTGGAGCATGGAGCAGCAGCCCTACCCTGGATCCTTGTCATCTGCCTCCTAAGGTAAGGAGGCCTCTAATCACCGCCGTCCCGTTCGTCTCCTGCGGAGGGGTGTTCGCTGCCTTCCCGTCCGTCTCCTGCGGGGAGGAGGGGGGGACGTTGGTTTGCCTTTCCCCCAAAATATTGAGCACCAGCCACCACTGCAAACAGTCATGGTACTCCTGCAGCCTCTTACATCCTAACACATTGAGAAATCTTAAATTTATATATATAGATTTCAGAGGCGCCGAGAGTCTCAAGTTCTTCATACAGTATAATAAAATACATAAAAGCGAAAAAACAAACAGTCCCACTGGAAAATGAAACGTGATAAAAGTAGGTGTCACTAAACGTCCCACGTGCAATTTAATGTCTTACGTAAATCACAATTAAAGTGCTCCACCCACTCCCCTTTGTGCGTCAAACTCACCAAAGGGTTTGCCTCACATGAATGTTCATCAAAAATTCCTGTGTCGAGGCAAACACAGTGCAAACACAGCCCTGGGCCATGTGCCACCTATTCTCAGGGAGAACCCGAGACAGCACAGCCAACCTCTCTGTCTATCTGCAGTCTTCTCTTCTCTACATCTGTTCAAAGTGCTGAATTTATAAGCTTGTTTAAGCATTCAGAAAAAAAGGGGGCGGAGAGCTGAAGTTACATTATGCAGAGCTCAGTGAGGAGAGTTCTGAGAGCTGATTGGAGGAAAGAGACTCACCCCCTTCTCTCCTCACAGGAACAGAGCTGAGGTTGTCAATCAGATGGAAGTCCCTCCCCTGTCACCATTTTTCTCTTGGTGTCAAGAAAACTTGTCAGAAGTGACTCATGCTGATAGCAGGGGAACGAGGCAGCAGACAGAAATTGCATTTAGTGCTTTAAATTGAAACAAGTACACACTATAGAGGGATATGCTTTGTTCATATTTCATGTCTCAGGTTTACAACCACTTTAATGATGGGTTCTTGCTTGATTTGAAGTGGGACTCTGAGAAGCCTATTTGCATTTATCCGTTTCCATGCAGCAAAACTTGTGCATTCAGCTGCCTGAAAATGTATTTTAAGCTAAAATTCTATCATTTCCTATGGGGCTGTAGTTTAGTTTAAAAAGGAAAGGGGGACCAAAATGTGGAAAAAGTGAAGCGCTGTGAATACTTTCACTGCACTAGGGCCAAGTTAGGCTGGCCATACACTATACAATTTTCTTAATCAATTTTCCTTTAGATTAACCAAAACCATATAATATGAGGTCAAATCTAAATACTTTTAATTTGTATGGAATTAGGCTGGTCCTTGCACTTCACAGTTTAAGGTAAATCTAAAGGAAATTGAACAAGAAAATTGTATAGTGTATGGCCAGCCTTAGACAGGAGCCAATTAACCTACCAGCATGTCTTTGGAGTGTGGAAGGAAACTGGAGGAAACCCATGCAGGCACAGGAAGAACATGCAAACTCCAGGCAGGTAGTGTCAAGGTTAGGATTTGAACTGGCACCCCTAGTGCTGCCAGATGGAAGTGCTAACCGCTTAGCCACTGGGCTGCTCATTTTAGAACATGGTTTTACATTTTTAGCAAATACATTTACATTGTCACCATCTGATCATGGGCATCCGCAGGTAGGGGCAAGGGGGGGCAAATGCCCCCCCTGGAATCTCAACTTCCCCTTTCAAGTGGTTGTTAAGCCACTTTATACCATCCTGTCTGGTCTGTTTAATAATCCTGTGTGCCTGTGTGTCTGTTTTAAAAAAAATAAGCTGTTCTTTACCAGTTTTCAGAGGGCCGAGCGCCGCTCACGTGACCCGTCAGTTCTCTCCTCTCTCCGGCTGACAGCGGCCTGCAGTGGGCAGGGCCGAGGATTCCTCACTGATGTCAGTTGGGAGGGGAGGAGGAGGGGAAGAGGAGAGGAGGAGAGAGGTGGCGCGTCATGTGAGCGGCGAGTGGCACTCTGTACTTGTAAAGAATGGCTTATTTTTAAAAAAAAAACAGACCCAGGGGCACACAGGATTATTAAACAGACTGTAGATAGGATATGAAACTTTAAATGAAACTACAGCAGCAGGATGAGAGGGGGGGGTGGGCACTGACACAAGAGCAGACAGGTAAGGAGGAGGGAGGGGGGAGAAAGGACAGAGGAGGACAGGAGGGCTGCGGATGATGGAGGCACGTAAACTGACCACGGTGTCAGGGCTCACCAGCCATGATATACCGTGGTCAGTTTACAGAGGGGAGGAAACAGCCAGGCAGGATCACCCAGGTATTTTAGGTGATATAAGGGGCCAAAATTACACAGCAAAACACTGTGCTCTACAACATCCTTTAAGGGAACAGGATCAGTTATTTTTTTGAGGTTAACAAATTCTTTAAAAATAAATACTGCTACTGTATTTGCTCTTTAAAAATAAATACTCAAAATAAGTAAAATGGCTAAGCCCCTCCCCTTCATGACATTGTTGAAAAGGGGCGGAGCATGGGTGACCTTAAAACTATGCCCCCCCCTGAAAAAAGTTCTGCGGACGCCCATGCATCTGATATCAGAATTAGAGTCATATAGCTGAAAAAGTAACTAGGAACTAACCAAAGGTGGAACTTAGTGGACAATAGAAGCAGTAGTAGACGATCAGGCAATCGGTTTCTTTGATCTCTGCCCCAAGTGGTAGTCAATCAGCTTCTAACTTTAGCTTATTCAATTAAGCTTTGAAAAAAAAATCTGGAAGCTGTGCACAAGTGCACCAGATTTTGCATTCTCCAGTTTTAGTAAATTAACTCCAATGTCTCAGTGGGTGGATTCCTTCATCCCTCCTCTCGATTGTGTGAATTAAGAGATCTATGCTCAGCTTTACAGTGTATGTAGCTGATTTTCAGCAGAGGTGGTGAGTCAGTCAACAGAAAGCCCCGGTTCACACTAGAACGCAGTGCGGGAAAACCAAGATCCGCGCACGTTTCCCGCATCATGTTCAAAATGCACTGCCCTTGCGATCTGCAGTAGGTGTCAGTGCAATGTTAACGGCACCCCAAATGCAGGTCGCAAACACAGTGCATTTGCCTGTACAAGAATTCATGGTACACATCTACCATGCAATCTGGTTGCAGTGCGTTTCCAAAAGTATTGCATGCACTACTTTGGTGTGATACGCTGCAATTTGAGCCCATTCAGAATGAATGGGTTAAAATTGCACCGTATGAACAGGGATGTAATTGAGGTGGTGCAGACTTTCATGGTACAACCATTGACATTACAGCGATTTACAAATGTTTAGGGGCCAGTGCACACCACATGCATTTCAAAGCATTTTTTTTTTTCTGCATCAAAAACGCATTGAAAATGAGGTTATATGGTTTCCATTGGCATAGTTCACATATTTTTCCTGCACTGGACTGTACTGGAACGCATTAAAGCGTATCAAAAACGCACCGGAGCGCATCATAAAATGCTTTAAAAATGCACTGGACCCAAATACAGTGGGAAAAAAACAGGAAAAAGGAAGAAAAAAATGCATCTAGAAACGCACCAAAAATTCAGGTAACACATTCAAAGCACGCCAAAAATGCACATGCAGAAACACATCTGGAATGGATCTGGAGTGCGTTT
>NC_138770.1:521906820-522069320 GCF_965119305.1 Pelophylax lessonae | reverse complement strand
TGAATTGTGTT
Source organism: Pelophylax lessonae (assembly GCF_965119305.1). NCBI lineage: Eukaryota > Metazoa > Chordata > Amphibia > Anura > Ranidae > Pelophylax > Pelophylax lessonae. The sequence goes on along the minus strand of NC_138770.1, from coordinate 522,069,309 downwards.
AGTCGACGAAAACGTTTAAGTCGGTTTTAGTCGACGAAATTAACACTGCTATGAACGCCGGTACCGGGGTGATGCCTCTAGCTGCAGGCATCACTCCGGTACAGCACTTTCCCGAAATATCGGCAATATTAGTAACCTCCGGGGCCGATTTCCGATATATCAGGGAAAGTGCATATCGGCCCTTGATATATCGGCTTTGCGGATAATCGGTCGATCCCTAATATGTTTACAGACTAAATTAAAAAGGTCATGGGACTTTAAGGGTCTGTTCACACCTGAGCGTTTTTCAGCTTGTAAAACGCTCATCTCTGAAGTCTCAAAACGCCCAACAAGCAAAATCCTATTCATTTCAATGGCCCCTGTTCACATCTGAGTGTTTTGTCGCCTGAAGCTGAAAAAAGTACATGAGCTTCTTTTTTTGGCAGATTACAAGTGTTTTTTGTTAGATGTCAATGACTACCTCCAAACACCTGCAAAAAACACCTGAAAAAACCCAGAAAAAATGCCTGGAAAAAAAAGCCAGAAAAAAACGCCTGAAAAAAGCCAGAAAAAACGCCTGAAAACTATATGCTCCGGTATGCATGGAGCCTAAATATGTATACAGACTAAATTAAAAAGGTCATAGGACTTTAAGGCCCTGTTCTCACCTGAGCGTTTTATAGCTCGTAAAACGCTCATCCCTGAAGTATCAAAACGCACAACAAGCAAAATCCTGTTAATTTCAATAGCACCTATTCACATCTGAGCGTTTTGTCGCCTGAAGGAAAACACCTGAAGCTCAAAAAAGTACATGAGCCTCTTTTTTGGCAGATTACAGGCAAAAAAAACACCTGCAAAAAATGCCTGAAAAAATGCCTGAAAAATTTCCCCCAAAAATCGCCTGAAAACGATACGCTCAGGTGTGAATGGAGCCAAAAAGAGGCTGGCCACTTTGCTAAAATTAGTTAACAAAATGCATTTGATATTGAATTTATTGAAAAAAGCAACAAAACAACAACAATATTCCATGATCATAAAGTACAGTGACAATTCCCAAAAATGGTAAAAACATGAAATAAAGAGCTGAGATGTAAAAATTCATAGTTGGTAAAACACATTCATAATAAACTAGTACATGATGTGATATATGCGTAAAAAGTATAAAAAAATACATGATTGATGTAAATATAACACACAAAATATCTTGACATCCTAAAACTCAACGCGTTTCATGGATCCCTGTCCGCTTCATTAGGAGTGTGATGCAATGAGGTCCATTTTTGCCTGCACAGAGATGCATGGATGTTCTGTGCATCCCTGTGCAGGCAACCCCATTCATGTCAATTGGGATACACCAGTTGCACGGACGCAGCTGCTGCTCCTAATTTTACAGCAGTGCAGATGCGGGTGCACAGCCAGGAATGCACTGCAGGGCTGCACACCTGCATGATTGCACGATTTTGAACAATAATTGCAGTGCAACCGCTGCATCCCCATTGACAAGGGGCTGCCTGCATGTGGATGCACAGAACCCCAGTGCAGCAAACACAGCCCTCACATGGGCAAACGCTTACGTTTGTCCGCATGAACGAAGACTTAGTGTAATTACATGGAATCTCTGACATATGAAGCTCACCATACATATTACAATCTAATTCTACACTCTTCTTTATATCTTTTTAGAGCAAAGGTCTGCCTGATTGGATAGTTTAGGTAGGTTTTTATTTTACATAGCTTTCATAAGGCTCCTTTCACACTTGTCCGACTTGTCCTGCGATTTGGAACTGCTAAATCGCACGGCGAGTCGTACTCCATGATTTCCAATCAGTACCGTTCATATCTGTAAAACTTCAAGTCGCACCGACTTCAAAGTAGTCCCTGCACTACTCTGGCCTTATTTTAATGCATTTTGAGGTCCAAAGACATAGGCATTGCATCAAGTCCAGTCAAAATCGCATCAAAAACGCGTCAAAATAGCGGCAGCAAAATCGCTGTAAAATTGCGTGACTTTAAAGTCGCACAAGTGTGAAAGGGGTCTAAAAGTCAGCAGCCACACTTTTTGTAGCTGCTGACAGTCGCACAGATATGGACGGTACTCATTGGAAAAAATGGAAAATGACTTGTCATGAGATTTTGCAGTCCCAAATCGCAGGACCAGTCGCACAAGTGTGAAAGGGGCCTTAGTAAACACATACTAACCTGTCCCACGGTCAAGCAATGGGCCAGCACGAGCCTTGGTTCTAGGGTTGCCACCTCATCTCTTTAAACCAGGACACACATTAATTACACAGGTTCTAAGGTGGTAATTAATCTCACTTGGTGCCTTATCTGCATTATATCAGCCTCAGAACCTGTGTAATTCATATGTGTCCTGGATTAAAGGGATGAGGTGGCGACCCTATTCGGTTCTCTCCCTCTTCTCCCCTTGGCGCCGGCATCACTAGTAACAGCTTGCGGCTTCACAGCCGAGTGCGCACTGCGAATGCGCGAGTCATGCTGCGTTTCATGAGTGGACGGGCAATCTGGGACCTGTGACGTGTCCCAGAAGATTACAGGGAGGGGGAGAGGAGAACTTACTAAGCGGCCCGAGCGGAAGTGGGAGTGGCTACCTGTCAAAACTAGGTACTTACTCTCCCACCCCCCCCCCAAAAAAAAATGACATGCCAAATGTGGCATGTCAGGGGGTCAAGAGACCTTAAAGTGGAGTTACACTCAAAAGCCTTATTCACATCATTGTTGCCAGCCTAGCAGATTGAAATTTCCTGACACGACACCCAAATTTTACTGGCACAGCCAAGTTTTTACTGGCATTTCCAAAAGTAAAAAAAAATATTTTAAGTGCAAATGTCAGTATTCAGGCTACAAACAAGTACAATGTGTAATATTAATGTGATTTAGGGTAGATATTAAGGCAAAAAACATATTTCTTATTTTATTTTCAATGTAGTAAGTAAGTAGCTCAGGGACAGGACGTGATTAGAATGGGCAGACACACACCCATGGAATGGACTCTCACAGTGACGGTGACAGCAGTGTGCAGTAGCACAAATGATGATGACACGACACGTACCCTCCTGAGTCACAGTGACAGTCTCTCTCCATGCCAGGTGGTCCCATCAGTCCACTCCAGTCCAAACAGCACTGACAGTCCCGCTCCTGGCGTGCCTTGCTCCTGTTCCGCAGACCCGGACACGAGCCTCCAGCCGCTCGGCTCCTTTGCGTCATCACATCACATGACATGCTCAGACACCGCCTCCGCCAGACCTGTCCCCCCACTGGCGATGCCCAAACACACTGTAGCAGGCACTCGGATAGTCTCGGCTGGCTCTGGACCTGAACTGTGCATGTGCAGATCCGATCATCACAGCTATATTTTTTACTGGCAACCTTTTCCTTGCATTGGCATTTACTGGCAGGAGAAACGGTTGGCAACACTGATTCACATGGCTGTTAAACAAAATCTGCAAATTCTTGCTGTTGGAATGGCAGCCTATATAACCTAATGACATGTAGCCAAACACCAAGGGACAGATGTCAGAGCCGCTGACAACGTACAGGCTCAGACATCTGTCCCCAACTGCAGGTAACCCCATAATGCGTAGCTACATACAAACATCAGCGCCCGCTGTCAGCCTGTTATTATTTTATATAAGCTGAGCAGCTGTCAGCCTGTTATTATTTTATATAAGCCGAGCACCTGTCAGCCTGTTATTATTTTATATAAGCTGAGCAGCTGTCAGCCTGTTACTATTTTATATAAGCCGAGCAGCTGTCAGCCTGTTATTATTTTATATAAGCCGAGCACCTGTCAGCCTGTTATTATTTTATATAAGCTGAGCATCTGTCAGCCTGTTACTATTTTATATAAGCTGAGCAGCTGTCAGCCTGTTATTATTTTATATAAGCTGAGCACCTGTCAGCCTGTTACTATTTTATATAAGCTGAGCATCTGTCAGCCTGTTACTATTTTATATAAGCTGAGCATCTGTCAGCCTGTTATTATTTTATATAAGCTGAGCATCTGTCAGCCTGTTATTATTTTATATAAGCTGAGCAGCTGTCAGCCTGTTACTTTTTTATATAAGCTGAGCATCTGTCAGCCTGTTATTATTTTATATAAGCTGAGCATCTGTCAGCCTGTTATTATTTTATATAAGCTGAGCAGCTGTCAGCCTGTTATTATTTTATATAAGCTGAGCAGCTGTCAGCCTGTTATTATTTTATATAAGCCGAGCACCTGTCAGCCTGTTATTATTTTATATAAGCCGAGCACCTGTCAGCCTGTTATTATTTTATATAAGCTGAGCAGCTGTCAGCCTGTTACTTTTTTATATAAGCTGAGCATCTGTCAGCCTGTTATTATTTTATATAAGCTGAGCATCTGTCAGCCTGTTATTATTTTATATAAGCTGAGCAGCTGTCAGCCTGTTATTATTTTATATAAGCTGAGCAGCTGTCAGCCTGTCCTCAGTTTATATTCGCCTGCTCCTGTCATTCCTGCTGCAAGAATCCACTGCGTCAGAGGTGCCTCTGATGACGTCAATCTATGACAATACGCGTAAGGCGGAGTTTTATGTCGGACGATAGCACGCTTGTCAACAGCGGAATTTGTATGCTGTATACATGCTTATTTTATCATCTTTTAATGTAAGTGCAATTTTATCAATAAATACATCTTTTTTTCTGGAACGTACTGCACTATTATAGTCTTCTTCGTTCTGACGTACTGTTACTCTGAGAGAGAAGAGAGATGTCATATTTTACCATCATATCCACATCAACTGTTTACATCTGATTGAATTCTGCCATTTTTGATCGCTCTATAACATGAGGGTCAATTCCATCTGGTAAGCAGTTCTTATATACCACATGGTGATTGATGAAGTGTTTTCCACCTACTCAATTGTGATTGGAGGATCTTTTCCACTTTACCTCTATTAGAGACTTTTTTTGGGACTGAGTTTATCAATACTGGCGGCTGGCGCTGCCTTTTTGTTTATTCTACTCATGTGCATAAGACCTTAATGTGTCTCATGGGACCCTGGATGTACAGAATTCTATTTTCTCTGAACATAGTTGAACTGAATGCACAGTTTGAATTATACCATGTAACATCATTATATGATTTAGAAATGTGCTCTAGCCTTAGATACGGTCATATTGTTTCAATCCTATGTAAATGAGGCCTAAATGAAAACGAGTCTAAAGGGTGCCATTTTATAATTACCATGACATTATATATTTAAAAATAACCAAAGGTCTGATGTCGATGACTTCAACTCTGCATCTTTAACTTGGGCTGCAGAGTGTGACAGGCGACACAGCCTGTCATACACACACTTTGAGTTTGAAGGGGATGCATCTCAACTGTGTGCATCGCAGAAAGGGTAGTTGTGGTAGTGCAACATTACATGGGTAAATCAGGTGGTAAGGAGGCAATATATAATGCCTCCACACCGCATGTCAAATGCCTACTGAAGAAAGGGCACTGCAAGTGTTAAAGAGCCATAACTGTATCAACCACCAGGTACCACCATAACACAGTCCACCAGCCATAAAAGTGGACTACAATACCCCAAAAAAGTTAGAGCCGGGACAAGGGGCTAAGGGAGGGGAGAGAACTGATTGATTGAAGATCTGAACTGGTGTAGACCACAGATGTTGGAACCTATAAAGGAAAAAATGTCAATCCTATTAGTTGCTTAAGGGCCCTTTCACACTTGGGAGTCCCTTGGCGGACTCCGTTTTTCTCAGTGGGGGATCGATCCGCTGATCCCCCACTGAGCAGGCGGATGGCAGCTCTGTCTCCGCGCTGTGTGCGGAGACAGAGCTGTCAGGTCCCTGCTATTCTCTATGGGGGAATCGGATGAGAACAGACCGCCTGTCCATTCTCATCCAATCCCATCCAATCTGCTGGGGTTTCCATCCATCCAGATTTGACGGACCGGATCGGATGTCAGCGGACATGTCTCCGCTGACATCCGATGCCTCATAGAGAAGCATGGGGCATCCGTTCAGATCCGCCTGAAAAACTGAACGGTCCGCTAGTGTGAAAGGGGCCTAAAGGAGAAGTTTGGGGAATGTAAACAATCAAACATAATACTCACCTCCATTCTGCAGCATCGGTCTGATGCTGCAACTCCCCACCTCTGGCTCTAAAGCCCCGTACACACGCAACGATTGTCGGCCGACCGATCGTCCGTCTTTTGTCCAGAGTGGTGTTTTGTTGGTTGGAATGTGCCTAGACTGCACACCAATTTTCTCGCCCAACAAAATTCTACTTCAGAAGTGATGTCATGTGTTGGTTTGCTTTCTTTGTGTTCTTTCTTCACTGAGCATGCCCAGACTTGCTCATCAGATTTTTCCCTGTCGAAATCTGTACTGACTGCACGAAAATCGGCCGTTATGTTGACGGCCAACAAAAATGTTATAGTCTGCACACCAGATTTTTTTCGGCCGAAAAGTCGAAGTTGGTTGTCGGAAGAAAATTGGCAGATCGGTCGTCGGACGAAATTTCCCTGCCAATTTTCGACGCGTGTGTACGGGGCTTGAGCCCGAGAACTAAGCGATCACATGAATGTTGATTGCTCAACTCTTGATCAGCTCTGAGCAGAGACCGTGACTGTCAGTTCCAAAGCTCACTGGAGCACTGGGCTGGGGAGGGGGCAGGAGCAGCTGATCAGGCATCTGGGTGGATCCCGACAATATGGTTAGGATCCTTCTGGAGCACCTCTGTGATGACTGCCATTAGCTAACTTTAACCCGCTGTCAGCTGATTCCGGGATCACAGACGAGCACAAGTAAGTGCACTCCTGTGACCCATAAGAGAAGTTTGGCCAAAAAAACTTTGGTCCTACTTCTCCTAAAATTCGTTCAAATTTCACCTTGCAATCATCATTATTTTAAGGCTGCTCAGGATCAGAGCAAAGAGGATCTTCCGGTAATAGTTGCTGTCTGTGACTTCTTCTCAGTGACCATGATGTAAAGGGGAAATGAGAACACAGGACCTGAATGATAAATGACACAAGCCAGCAGAAAGATTCTGCCCCATTATTATATTAATGTAATTAAAGCAATTGACCATAAAGACAATACAAGATGGAAAGGAGTGGATGGGAAGGAGGGGGTTGGTTGTAGGGGGAAGAGTCCCATTGGGACACTTGGTTAACCCCATGTCACCAGCAAGAGACTGCTGCCAGAATAAAAGTAACAAGTATTGCAGCAGCCACAGACGAGGCACATATCCTCAGAGAAAAATTATTTTTATTGCGCAAATGGCCAAAAACCCTTTTTGGCCATACTTCAGCTTTAAATTGAGTTATTGGATTTTAGCTGTAGCTCACGCAATAGCTGGCCATTTCTTATTTAATATTTGGGCTGAACATCTCACAAAACAAGTCCGCTGTTGTTTTATCAAGGACAGTTATGTAATGTCTTTAACAAGAATTGATATGCAAAACAATGACTATTTTGTCAAGCGAGAGTTCCAATTTTCTGTTCTCGAATAAAGAATTAGAGCTCAGGAAAATCACTTGACTACCACCACTCCATTATTTAGGCTGAGCACTGAGGCCAGCAAGAAAATCAATAGTCACTTCTGGGGACGTCAGGGCGAGATAAAGCTTTATACACAAGGTTAGAAGGGCACTTCCTTCTCTACTGGAACTGTGCGCTGTTTATACAAGTCTCCGGCTATTGTACGGGTTTATCCAACCTCCTATTTTTGTTGGAAGTGAAGCCGTATTTCAGAACATAGAGTCCGTCTGTAGAAAGAAAGTCCAATGACCAATTTATTAGCACAATGGGATATAAATTAGGCAAGGACCTCATCTTATGTGAAAGTGGCAGCTTTTATTACTCAGGCCATCAAACGCATCTGACTGGAGTGTAGCATGTTGTGTAGCTATATTAATCTAGTCATAAATGGATGGAGTTTGGGCTGATTGTTGCTGATTTGGATGGGAATGAAGCTATGGGTGGCCCTACAAGCACTACCTGACTCAGCAAAAGTCCATTTAACCACTTAAGCCCCGGAAGATTTTACCCCCTTCCTGACCAGGGCCTATTTTGCGATTCGGCACTGCGTAACTTTAACGGACAAATGCGCGGTCGTGCGACGCTGTACCCAAATGAAATTGACGTCCTTTTTTTCCCACAAACAGAGCTTTCTTTTGGTGGTATTTGATCACCTGCGCTATAAACAAAAAAAGAGCGTTTATTTTGAAAAAATAACAATATTTCTAACATTTTTTTATATGAAATTCCCCCCAAAAAATATGTAAAAATCAATTTTTTTTTAAATTTTTGGCCAATTTGTTTTCTGCTACCTATGTTTGGTAAAAAAAAAAATCACAATAAGCGTATTTTGATTGGTTTGCGCAAAAGTTATTGCGTTTACTAACTAAGGGAAAGAGTTCTGTCATTTATGGTTTTTTTTTTTAACGAGTAATGGCGATGATCTGCGATTTTTTTTGCAGGACTGCGACATTGCGGCGGACAGATCGGACCCTTGACTGACATTTTTGACACTTTTGGGGGTACCAGTGACATTACTGCAGTAATCAGTGCTATATATATGCACTGTTACTGTAAAAATGACTCTGGCAGGGAATGGGTTAACTTTATTGGAGAGGGAGGGGTTAATGTATGCCTGGTGCTTACTAACGTGTGGCGGGAGGTGACTGAGTGACACAAGGACAGATCGGATGTTCAGCTATGCTGAACACTCCGATCTGTCACTCCCTGTCACTTAGGAGATCCGCCCGCTCTGTTTACACAGGCGAGCGGATCTCCAAACTAGATTCCCCGACGATCGGGGAAGAGCGGTGGCGATGGCCGCCGCTCCTCCCCTGGGCCGACTCCCGCTGTGAATGAAAACAGCGGGAGCGCGCCTCCGGGGGGAGGAGTCCAGCGACGTAGGTCTACGTCGCTGGACGATAACGAGCCACTGTGCCGCAGTAGAGGCACAGTCAGCGGAGGTCAAGTGGTTAAAGATCATCTGAGCCGAGCAGAAAATTACTGGCCTGACAGTGACTGTATCTCATCAGATTCAGTCACTTAAAGTCGTTGTATCCTCAAAAAACAAACAAAAAAAAACAAACAAACCCTGCTGGACAAAGCCATAATGAGCTGGTATGCATCGCACACTAGCTCATTATGATATACTCACCTTAGAATGAAGCCCGGACACGGTCGCCCGGACACCGCTGAGGCAGCTAACATCTTCCCTCGGTGTCTCTTCCTGGTTCGGCGGCTCCGGTTCTGTGAATGGCCGGAGCTGCGATGACGTCACACGGGAGTTCACTTTCCGGCAAGGAGCTCTGAAGGTCCGCCAGACCTTTAGAGCACATGCTCCGCTTGTGTCAGCAGCTGCATGCAGGACGAATATCTCCTAAACTGTGCGGGTTTAGGAGATATTAATTTTACCTACAGGTAAGCTTTATTATAGGCTTACCTGTAGGTAAAATTTAAAAAGTGGACTATATTACTGCTTGAAAGGGTTAGTTCAATACCTCCCAACTTTTTGAGATGGGACTGAGGGACACCTATTAGCAAAACTATATAGGCATAGGACACACCCCCTGCTACACCCCTTTAATGGAGAATTATACAAAAAAAAATAATTAGTTAAGCCCACAAGTGCTTTTTTTTTGCCTTTATATTGGCTTTCGAAATATAAAAATGCAGCAATTTACAAAACTGGATGAAAGGTTTAGCACTGGGAAACACTTTTTGAAAGATAAAAAGTGCATTTATATACAACTATATAGATTAGACCAAAATGAGGGACAAATGAGGAGGAAAGAGGGACAGAGGGACTTTGTTCCAAATCAGGGACAGTCCCTCAAAATCAGGGACAGTTGGGAGCTATGGGTTAGTTCACCTTAACAAAAAAAAGTGTCCATGACGGTAAGGGTCTACTGATTGGCCAGGAGGAGAGTCCGTGGGACAATAGTGAATGTTCATTTGCTATTGTCACACAACTGGGTGGGCTCAGGGCGCAGTGCTCTGCCCCCAAGCCCACCCTTTTTTGAAGCCTTTTAGAACCTCTGGCTCTAATCATGTGCTTAAAAAAAAAAACAAAACCCATTGGAATCCATGCGTCCAGTGCCCTGCATATAAATTAGGGGGCTGGACGCATGGATGGGGGCCGCCCCAATGGACGGGCCACCACTGACTGTTGTAAATAAAAACAAACTGTGCAGATTTGACCAAAGCTAAATAATACCCTTGGTATAGGTGTAGGCCATTTACGTACCTTCAGAAGTCTGTCTGGAAAAAAAAACTCCCAGAGATTGCATAATCCCCTCCTGCCTTGTTGCTAAAACACCCCCAGTCGATTCAAACCCCCTTGCATGCATTGTCTCCCCTGTTGCAGTATCTCTGAGCTCTGCAATGCTGCTACAGAGGAGATAGTGACCAAACATGCGCAGGGGTTTGGCAGCTCATTCCTGTGATGGTGGGGATGAGCAGTATTGGTGGCTTTTTAGAAACTTTGCTGTCTGTCTTGAAGAAGCAGTCTTCACACAGAAGCATGCTTTGTAGCCTTGCTTAGGCCATACTTACTTACATCTGCCTTCCAGTGACTAGGATGTTGTCACCCCTGCCCCTGAGCTACACTTGATACTCCCATCTTCCAGGTGGTCCAGTACAGATCACACCTGGTTTCCGGACAGTCTTGCCCCAAGTATGTGCATGCTCAGAAACTCAGATAAGAGTGATGCTGTGATCTCCGGACACCAGGGCTTTTTTTCTCAGAGAATAGGTTCAGGAACTCTTCTCTTTTAAGTCACCCATTCGCCTCTGCCCCTTACCCACCTCCAAGAACCGTTCCTTGGTTCCGCCCCTTACCCACCTCCCAATACCGCCCCTTTTAGAGAATAGAGACTCAAGTATTATTTTGTGGTGCTAAGTATTTTGGATGGAATTTGTTAATGATAACAAGAAAGATAGATCTAGCATCAATGGACACTCAAACGACAATAGACCCACCCCAGCAACAATAGACTCCCAACAGCCAGCATCAATAGACAGACCCTCCAGCAGCCAGAAACAAAGACCCCTCCCTCAACAGTAGATCCCTCCCAGCAACAATTGACCCCCTGCAACATAAGATTCACCCCCAGCAACAAAAGATACCTACCAGCAACAATAGACCCCCCCCCCCGTGCAAAAATAGATCCCTTCCAGCAACAAAAGGTTCCTCAGTAGCCAGCATCAATATAACCCTTCCTCTACAGTACCTCCTTCCCAGCAACAACTGATCCCCAGCAACATACATTACATACAGTACATACATTCAGTTCTGGAGGTGCCGGAACTGCGTTCCCCCGCATTCCCGCTGAAAAAAAGCCCTGCCGGACACAACCTAGGACCTAGCAATGGGACAGAGAACAGATATGCAGGACAGCTGGCATCAATAATAGGCTGGAGCATTCATTTTGCTAACAAATGTCATCTGTTACTGCTTGCAAATGTACAGAAACTTTGGTATACCCAAAAACAAAATTGGTTTTCTCTGTGTTTTGGGTCTGTTTAACTTCTGTTAGTGCTTTAACCAGATGCCGACTGCCTCACGTATGCTTACTGCCGCAAGGCGGCGCTCTGTGCAGAATCCCATACCTGTCCGTGATTCTGTACTCCTGTGTCTGGGGTGCATGGGCGCGCCGCCGTTGACCCGCTCCTGCTGGGATTGAACACAGCAGGAGACAATCAGTGGGTCTGGCGGACTTGATGTCCACTGGGACCCGCTGATCGTTCCCTAGAGAAGCAGAATGATGTAAACAAGGCAGATCGCCGTTCTCTGAGAAGGGAAGCTGTGATCCTGTGTTTCTGCAAAGCAGAAAACATGGATCTCTGCCTTCCCATAGTACAAGCACCCTCCACACAGTTAGCAAGCACATTTTAGGCACACGTTTAATCCTTTGATCGCCCCTGAGGTTAACCCCTTCCCTGCCAGTGTCATTAGTACGGTGACAGTGCATGTTTTTTTTTAGCACTGATCACTGTATTTGTGTCACTGGTCCCCAAAAATTTGTGTCCGATTTGTCCTCCGCAATTTCGCAGTCCCGCTATAAGTCGCTGATTGTCGCCATTACTAGTAAAAATAAATAAAAATTCCAAAAATATATCTCATAGTTTGTAGATGCTATAACTTTTGCACAAACCAAACCAATATACGCCCTTTGGGATTTTTTTTACCAAATTTACTGGAATTTATATTAACCTAAATTGATGAAGAAGTTTGATTTTTTTTCCATTTTTTTATTGGCTATGTTTTATAGCAGAAAGTAAAAAATATTGTTTTTATTCAAAATTGTTGGTCTTTTTTTGTTTATAGCACAAAAAATAAAATTTGAGAGGTGATCAAATACCACCAAAAGAAAGCTCTATTTGTGGGGAAAAAAAGGACATACATTTTATTTGGGCACAGCCGCGCAATTGTCAGTTATCAGTGACCAAGTGGTTTCATGCGCACACTGTGATAAAACCACATTAAGGTTCCATTCTCTGGTGCATTGCGTTGTTGTATATTGTGTCTTGAATTACATGCATTGTAATAATTCAAAAAGAACAAAGAAAGGGCGCACCGACCTAGCGCATTATCCTCAATAAAAGGCTTTATTTAAGTAACTTTAAAAATGGCTACTCACAGACGCAGATAAAAATAAAGCGTGTCAAGCTGGATTGCTCAGATGTCCGTGTTTAGTCCATATAGTCGTCCATGACCGATGAGATGACTGACGCGTTTCGAGGCCCAGCCTCTTCCTCAGAGCCAATGAATTGAGGATAATGCGCTAGGTCGGTGTGCCCTTTCTTTGTTCTTTTTGCATTTAGTATCGGTGGACGGTCAAGGGGCTTGGATACCAAGCGCAGGAGAAGGGTGGTTTCACCTTATTTGTTTTTTGGAGATTGTAATAATTCAGTCTGTTAGGATGAATGGGCTTCCAATGCACCAGAACAGACAGAAAAATTGGATCTGCAGAATTTTTGCTGAGTCAGCACACCACAACACACATCCCCTCTCCTCATCTCCATAACATAGGGTGGAAGTGGTTTTTTTAGTCTACGAAGAGAACTGAGTCAGAGAGCACAGAAAGTTATCACCGTACAAGACTTCTATCCAACTGGCATTTTCTTCCATTTATAAAGAGATATAACTAAACACTTTCAGTTATGTTTTTAAAGTGGATGTAAAGGTTAAAGTTTTTTTTTACCTTAACCACTTCAGCTCGGAAGGTTTTACCCCCCTTCCTGACCAGGCCATTTTTTGTGATACGGCACTGCATTGCTTTAACTGACAATCGCGCAGTAGTGCGACGCTGTACCCAAATAAAATTGATGTCTTTTTTCCCCACAAATAAAGCTTTCTTTTGGTGGTATTTGATCACCTCTGCAGTTTTTGTTTTTTGTGCTATAAACACACTTTGGGAAAAAAAAAAACATTATTTTTCACTTTCTGCTATAAAACATTCCCAATAAAAAAAAATTAAAAAATCAAATTTCTTTATCAGTTTAGGCCAATATGTATTCTGCTACATATTTTTGCTAACAAAAATCCCAAAAAGTGTATATTGATTGGTTTGTGCAAAAGTTATAGCGCCTACAAACTATGGGATACATTTATGAACATTTTACTTTTTTATTGTTTTAGCTAGTAAGGGTGGCCATCAGTGATTTTTAGCGGGACTGCGACATTGCAGCGGACAAATCTGACACAAAGTTACACTTTTGGGGACCAGTGACACCAATACAGTGATCGGTGCTAAAATGAATGCACTGTCACTGATTGAATGACACTGGCAGGGGAGTTATAACACCAGGGGCAATCAAGGGGTTAAGTGTGCTCCTAGGGAGTGCTTTCTAACTGTGGGGGGAGTGCATGTACTAGATGAAAAGAGAGAGTTGTGTTTCACACAGCGTGGAGACACAGCTGTCATCCTCCTGCTCAGCGGGGTATCGGCGGATCGATCCCCCTGCTGAGAAAAACAGAGTCCGTCCGTCGGACTGAGTGTGTGAAAGGGGCCTTAAAGTGGTTGTAAATTATTATTTTTAAATAACAAACATGACTATACTTACCTGCTCTGTACAATGGAATTGCATAAAGAGGTTATCGAACCTCTTCTTTTCGGGTCCCCCACCAGCGCTCCTGGCCCCCTCCTCTCTGTCCAGTGCCCTCACGGGAAGTCGCTTCCCATGAGGGCATTTGTGCGTGCTTGCTCCTGAGCCCCACTGTCTGTCTCAATGGCCCGACCCCCACTCCGTCTTCCCTGGCTTTGATTGACAGTACTAGGAGCCAATGGCCCAGAAAAGCCAGTGAAACACGGAAGTGAAGGCAGATAAGAGCTGCAGAAGTGCACATCAGTGGTTCGAATGAAGGCTCAGGTATAAGGGGAGGAGCAAGGGGCCAAAATCGATGCCTAAACATTTTTTACCTTAGAGCGGAGTTTTTCCCCTCTTTTTTCACTTTGGCCCCAGGCATTGCTTTCCGCTATGCCATCAATGTTTGGGATTTCTTCTCTCCAAAGTTGAATTACCTTTAAGCCTCCTAAAGTGCTGCACTTCCTTACTACCTCGCCATGACGAGGTACGTCATATCCTCTCGCTCCTTGGCTCCTTGGATATATGTGGCATCAATCCATCAATCCTAGGAGTCAACGGGCGTCCTCCTCGCTGCGCCGAGCATGCCGAATGTGTCGAGTGCACCTCACTTTCTTCAAACTGCCCAGGAGCGAGATCGGGAGGTACATGCTGGGTACCTAGCTGCACCATATCCTGGAAGAAAGCCCGTCCATGCTTCAGATGCCCACACCGATGCTTACAGGATCGAGAGTAGGGAGTGAGTCGCATTGGATTTACAAGGAACACAAATGATTGCATATGCAACTATCACGGGAATGCTTTATAGAAAGAAAATAACCGGAGCTCCGCTTTAATGCAAGGAATGCTTTAGATATACTTTAAGTTTGCTTTTGGGTAGTGGTCTCATTATTGGTCAGTTATCAGTATCTAGGGTTTTATAAAGATTATACTATTAGGTATTCAATTTCACCTTCAAAGATCTCTTCGATCTCCATTAGAAAGTGAAAAATCAAAGGCAGGGCCGGGATAAAGGATGGGCCAAAAGGGCGGCTGCCCTGGGCACAATGATTTAATGCAGGGATGGGGGTGCCCTGACCATACCCCTAGAGTAAGGGGAGGGGCACAGTTTGGCATTTTTGCTCTGGGCGCTGGATGACCTTGTCCCGGCACTGGGCAAAGGTATCAAGTCCTACAGAATACACATTCATTTCAATGCCACTGTTTCTGAATCTTTGTCTTGGTGTTTATGTTTTTCTTGGATGTTTGTGAACAGGCAACTCAAACAGGGCAATAAACAATATGTTTTCCATAGATTTCACAGTAGCACCTTACCGTTAATTATGTTATCTCTCACAAAGCAGCAGTAAATCATTATGGCTGCTTTTACGTTTTTTTTAAATTTAAGATCAGGTCTTGCTCTGGGGTCAAGGTTACTGGCTTTAAGGCTCTAGAATACAAAACCAACTGATCCCTGATGTGTAATCCCCTACCTGCCTACAGCTTCATTTGATAACAACATGGACATGATTAGATTATCATTTTTTGTGCTTTGTTTGAAAACAATATAGCATAAACTGAAATCCCCATGAAGGGAGCATACATGCTTAGGGCTCTTTTTTCAGGACCTGTCACTATCAAGTGTTATGGTCAGCCTAATGCTTTGCAGAAGGCTTTTCTTTAAAACATTGAATATCTCTCCTTTCTATCTCTTCCTTTAAAGGAAATTCATGGGGAACAAATCAATTATTTACCAACTAATTTTTCTTCATGGAAAACTTATTAATATTTCATAGGGAAAATACTCCAGTGCTGTAGACAACGTCTATGTAAAAGTGAAGTTGTGGGGAGATCTGTGAAGCCAGGTTTATTTTACCAACAAGGATGTCTGCATCTATTTCCTGTTGAGGGAAGGAAGGACAGATCAGTGGCTTTGTGATTAATGACACAGCTTGCTCTGATGAGAGATTCATTTGTAGTATACAAACATATCCGTTATAGATGCTTTGCTACGTATGACCAGTTTTGGTTACCAGCAGTAGTTAATATCCTATTAG
The DNA here is from genome assembly GCF_965119305.1 of Pelophylax lessonae. Classification (NCBI taxonomy): domain Eukaryota; kingdom Metazoa; phylum Chordata; class Amphibia; order Anura; family Ranidae; genus Pelophylax; species Pelophylax lessonae. The sequence continues at coordinate 522,053,194 of NC_138770.1, read as the reverse complement.
AATCTTTAGGGCTGTGTCCATTTAAAGTGAATTTTGTCGTGGATTGAAAAGTGTCTAATGGCTCGTTTTCCACTGAGCTTTCTGGTACGGTTCGGTTCGGTACGCTATTTATGCCGTTTCCATTATGAATGGTACCCTAATTCCGAACCGTACCGTACCACTTTTTTGGTACCCTTTCGTTGGGGTACCAAGCACATTAGTACCGTACCAACAGGGTGGAACTACACTCTGAAGAACTTTGATTGGTTGACAGAGAATCGTCTATCACAGCTTTCTTGCTACACCACGCCTATCATGAAAGCATACTATTGGCAGTGGAAACGCAATGTGTACCGTTCCGAACCGTACCATACTGAACCGTACCGTACAACTCAGTTGAAACGAGGCATAACGTACCAAATCTACTATTATTATTATTATATTATTATACAGGATTTATATAGTGCCAACAGTTTGCACAGCACTTTACAAAACGAGGGAAGACAATACAGTTACAATAAAAAAAATGAAAAAAAGGAGCACAAACAAAAGATGGGGTTATCAGCTTCTACCAAAACTCCAACCTGTATGGAGTGATGTGAAATGAGAAAAGAATTGAGGTGCCCTTGATGAGAAATGTTTACTGTCTGAGTAATGAAACTCTAAGAGCCAGTTCACACTACCGTGACCAGAAAGTAGCCCCATGAAGGAGCAACTTTTTAGCATGACTTTGAGAGCCCATTCACACTAGCACGACTTGTGAGGCGACTTGTGTAGCCCCAGGTCGCTTGACATAACAAAAGCAATGTTAATCAATCAGTGCCGTCTTAATTGGCACTACTGAAGTCACTCCGACTTCAGAAAAGGGTCCTGTACTACTTTGAGGCGACCTGTGATCCGACTGTCCCATATACTTCAATGGGAGTCACCTCCTTATCTTAATTGAAGCGACTTGTTATCAGACTTTCCAGGAAGAAGAAAGAGATTAGCCAGGCATTCCCCACAGACAAAGTCGCCTGTCTCTTCCAAGTCTCTTCCAAGTCTCTTCCAAGTCTCTAAACAAGTCTCTTCAAAGTCACAGGACGACTTTCTGGTCGTGGTAGTGTGAACCGGCTCTGAAGAGACTTGTTTAGAGACTTGTTTAGAGACTTGTTTAGAGACTTGGAAGAGACTTGGAAGAGACTTGTGCACTACTTTGAAGAGACTTAAATGATAGGCGACTTTGTCTGTGGGGAATGCCTGGCTAATCTTTTTCTTCTTCCTGGAAAGTCTGATAACAAGTCGCTTGAAAATAGATAAGGATCCGACTTAGGAGCGACTCCCATTGAAGTGTATGTGCACAAGTCGGATAGAGGTCGCCTTGAAGTAGTACAGGGACCTTTTCTGAAGTTGGAGCGACTTCAGTAGTGCATATTAAGATGGCTCTCATTCATTTACATTGAATTTGTGATGACAAGAGACTTGGGGCGACTTGAGGGCACACAAGTCGTGTCCCAAGTCGGAGTACTGTGAGACCCCATTCAGACAGGGGCGACACGACTTGGTGGGGCGACCTGTGAAGTCGCGGTGCACAGCATGCACCGCGACCTCTGCGCGACTTGCACGGACTTCATATCATTGAAGTCAATGCAAGTCGCCTCCAGGTCGCCCCAAAGTAGTACAGGACCCTTTTTCTAAGTAGGAGCGACTTGTGTCGCTCCTATTAGAACGGGTCCTGTACTATTTAATGGCGAGCGACCCACAGCGACTTGTCAGCTGGCCAATCAAGCACATTGATACCATGATCATTAAGCCAGGTATTGGTACTTTTGGCAGTGTGGGCAAGTGCCAAGTCCTACTGGAAAATGAAATCAGCATCTCCATAAAGCTGGTCAGCTGAGGAAAGCATGAAGTGTTCTAGAATTTCCTGATAGAGGGCTGTGCTGACTTTGGACTTGATAAAACACAGTGGACCAACACCAGCAGACATGGCTCCCCAAATCATCACAGACTGTGAAAAATGTAGCATTTCATTTGGAAATCAATGTCCCAGAGTCTGGATGAAGAGTGGGGAAGCACAGAATCCAAGTTGCCTGAGGTCCAGTGTTCCACAGTCAGGCTGTAAGCCATAATCATCAAAATTAAAAGAAAGAAATGCATGAAATATATCACTGTGTGTAACGCATCTATATAAAATATATGAGTTTCACTTTTTGATTTGAATTACTGAAGTAGAAAATAACTTTTTGATGTTACTCTAATTTTATGAGATGCACCCGTATAACAGCTTTTAATCAGTTTTGTTTTGCTTTTTATTTATTTTTTACAACTTTAACCACTTTAAGACTGGAAGGATTTGCCCCCTTCCTGACCAGGCCCTATTTTGCGATTTGGCACTGCGTTACTTTAACGGACAAATGCGCGGTCGTGCGGCGTTGTACCCAAATAAAATTTATGTGCTTTTTTTCCCTACAAATAGAGCTTTATTTTGGTGGTATTTGATCACCTGTGCGATTTTTATTTTTTGCACTATAAACAAAAAAATTGCGTCAATTTTGCAAAAAAAACAAAAAAAACCCAATATTTTTCACATTCTGCTATAAGACATTCTCAAAAAAAAAAAAAATTAAAAATCGAATTTCTTAACATTTTAGGCCAATTTATTTTCTGCTACATGTTTTTGGTAAAAAAAAAAAATCGCAATAAGCATATTTTGATTGGTTTGCGCAAAAGTTATTCCCTGCTGACAAGCGGGGGCGGGTGCGAGCCGCTGGCGGCGCACGCTCGCCCCCTAGCCTCCTGAGAGCAAGCGACGTACAGCTACGGCGATTTGCCCAGGAGCGGCGGGCAGTCGTTAAGCGGTTAATAGCTGATCTTTTGGGCTCATGCATAGGGGTGCATTGGGCCATATAGCATGAAATGTATGCTATGGAATGTTTTGGCACCTGGAAGCAACCAGTGTTGCATACCATCGCCTGTACAAATAAAGTATAGGATACAGTTCTACCCAGGTATACACAGCTCTGAGTGTAAACATGCATACGGGTATATGCCCCTGGATGTGTGTGTGCTCAGGGGTGTACATCAGTATGCTTTCAGGTGTTTACGCAAATACCAGCATATGCCTGCCTACAGTCGTATCCTGTGATTGAACTTGTACAGATGGCTGTGCGCAACATCTGTGGCTCCCGGGCTCCAAAATTCAGCCACATTTTATGCTATATGGTCCAATACAACTGTGTTCATGAGCACTTTTACTGTTTTTATTTATTTAAAGCAAAAATCTGACAAATTCTAAATCAGTAGCATAGCCAGAAAACGAGTTACCATTCTGCTCTGTGTATATCATTTATAAACTGGAATAAATATGATCACATAAAACAGTGGTTCCAGATTACACAATACACTTTTATTACAGAAAAGTAATTCAGTTTTTTTCCTTACAGGGCACCATTCTATGTTTTATGTGTAATCCTTAATGAAGTATTGCAAATTGCACATTTTTAGAAACATTGCTTGGTCTAAGGCTAAATCAGCACTTCATTGACACTGTGTCAGTTGCTGTACTAACTCAGTGTTCTTTTTCTTCCACAGATGAACAAGAAGCAGTGCAAAAGAGAACCTTCACAAAATGGATCAATTCACATTTGGCTAAGGTGAACCTCTATGTACATTTGATACTATATTAGCATACTCAGTACTATATTTTTTATAAGTCGTATTTAACTCCTTTTATATATTTGTGTAAAGTAGAAATTCAGTGTCTTTGGGACAGGAAGTGAAGAACTTGGTAGAAGTGCAATGTTCTTATCACTTTCCGTGAGCTGGACAGACAACAAAAACAATGTTATCTTTCTTTTGCAATAAAAGACAAACATTTTTGAAGTCCAGTTTGGTTGGCAACCAACTATAGCTCCATGTGGAAGTGAATAGGGCCCCAGGTTCCCCCAGATCAGCAGGGAATTTGTCTGCTGATCCGTGTTTAAAAGGCGGCTCTGCATACACAGACACAGCCCGCTCTCCTCTATGGGCAGTTGGATGTAAATGGACAGCCTTATATAGTTTATATCTTGACTGTTAGATCGAGATACACCTGGTTCCAATGCAGTGGCGGCCGGTGTATTGAGGGCGCAGGGGCACCGCCCCCCAATCCATGCGTCCGGCCCCCTAATCTGCATGCAGGGGCGCTGGACGCATGGAGCTTAATGTTTTTTTTTTTTTACATCACCTGATTAGAGCCAGAGGCTCTAATAGGGTGATGCAAAGGGTGGAGCCTGGGCGCAGAGCAGTGCGCCCCGAGCCCACCCATTGTGTGACAATAGCGAATGAAAATTCGCTATTGTCACACCGATCCTCCTCCTGGCCAATCAGGAAGCACGTCCCTTCCTGATTGGCCGCAAGGCAAACCCCATGCCATTGGCCGAGGAGGAGGCGGGAGCGTGAGGACTGGAGGAGACGCGCCACCGGGACTGAGGAGAAGCCGCGCCGGGGGACTGAGGAGAAACCGCCCCTCCGTCGCCGCTGCTGCTCCAGGTGAGTAAGGGGGCATGCACGTTGATCTCTGCATTGGGAGAATGTATGCTGGTCACTGCATTGAAGGGGGCATGCACGCTGATCTCTGCATTGAAAGGGGGCATGTATGCTGGTCACTGCATTGAAAAGGGGCATGTACGCTGGTCACTGCATTGAAAGGGGCATGTATGCTGGTCACTGCATTGAAAGGGGCATGTACACTGTACACTGCATTGAAAGGGGCATGTACGCTGGTCACTGTATTGAAAGGGACATGTACGCTGGTCACTGCATTGAAAGGGGGCATGTATGCTGGTCACTGCATTGAAAGGGGGCATGTACGCTGGTCACTGCATTAAAAGGGAGCATGTACGCTGGTCACTGCATTGAAAGGGGGCATGTACGCTGGTCACTGCATTGAAAGGGGCATGTACGCTGGTCACTGCATTGAAAGGGGGCATGTACGCTGGTCACTGCATTGAAAGGGGGCATGTACGCTAATCACTGCATTGTAAGGGGGCATGTACGCTTGTCACTGCATTGAAAGGGGGCATGTACGCTGGTCACTGAATTGAAAGGGGGCATGTACGCTGGTCACTGCATTGAAGGGGGCAAGCTGGTCACTGTTTTGAAGGGGGCATGCTGGTCACTGTTTTGAAGGGGGCACACTGGTCACTGTGCATTAAAAGGGGCACGCTGGTCATTGTGCATTGAAAGGGGGGTCACTGTGCATTGAAAGGGGGCACGCTGGTCTCTCTGCATTGAAAGGGGGCACGCTGGTCTCTCTGCATTGAAAGGAGCACGCTGGTCTCTCTGCATTGAAAGGGGGCACACTATACCTTAATTACTGAAGGCCCCTTTCACACTTTTGCGACCTCAACGTCACACAATTTTTTACAGCGTTTTTTGCCGCAAAGCAATGCCTATTACATTTTTCTGTTTGCGCCCCCCCCCCCCCCAAAAATTTTGAGCACCAGCCGCCACTGTTCCAATGCCTTCAATCTCCATCTCTTAAAGGTTTTTATTTCTGTCTGTGATGCCATTAGGGAGCTTTTCCTTCATTTTCTGTTCCTTTGATGCAATATAAATTATGGGGATTGTTGGCTATTACTAGGACTGGAAGACAGTGATTACCTAAACCAGCCTGTAAAAGAAGGTGGTGTATACCTACCTTTCTGGAGGGCTGTGTCACTAGTTACTGTGTTAGATACCTGCTCTCTCATCCAGTGGCGGCTGGTGCTCAAAATTTTTGGGGGGGCACAAACAAAAAAATTTAATAGGCATTGCTTTGTGGCAAAAAACTCTGTAAAAACTGCGTGACTTTGAGGTCGCAAAAGTGTGAAAAGGGCCTTCAGTAATTAAGGTATAGTGTGCCCCCTTTCAATGCAGAGAGACCAGCGTGCTCCCTTTCAATGCAGTGACCAGCGTACATGCCCCCTTAGAATGTAGTGACCAGCATGCATGCCCCCTTAGAATGTAGTGACCAGCGTACATGCCCCCTTAGAATGTAGTGACCAGCATACATGCCCACTTAGAATGTAGTGACCAGCATACATGCCCCCTTAGAATGCAGTGACCAGCATACATGTCCCCTTAGAATGTAGTGACCAGCACACATGTCCCCTTAGAATGTAGTGACCAGCACACATGTCCCCTTAGAATGTAGTGACCAGCACATATGTCCCCTTAGAATGCAGTGACCAGCATACATGTCCCCTTAGAATGTAGTGACCAGCACACATGTCCCCTTAGAATGCAGTGACCAGCACACATGTCCCCCTAGAATGTAGTGACCAGCACACATGTCCCCTTAGAATGTAGTGACCAGCACACACGTCCCCTTAGAATGCAGTGACCAGCATACATGCCCCCTTAGAATGTAGTGACCAGCATACATGCCCCCTTAGAATGCAGTGACCAGCATACATGCCCCCTTAGAATGCAGTGACCAGCATACATGTCCCCTTAGAATGTAGTGACCAGCACACATGTCCCCTTAGAATGTAGTGACCAGCACACATGTCCCCTTAGAATGTAGTGACCAGCACACATGTCCCCTTAGAATGCAGTGACCAGCACACTTGCCCCCTTAGAATGCAGTGACCAGCACACATGTCCCCTTAGAATGCAGTGACCAGCACACATGTCCCCTTAGAATGTAGTGACCAGCACACATGTCCCCTTAGAATGTAGTGACCAGCACACATGTCCCCTTAGAATGTAGTGACCAGCGTGCGTGTGTGCCCTGATTGGGCAGGAGGAGGAACCGTTTGACAATAGCGAATTTTCATTCGCTATTGTCACACAATGGGTGGGCTCGGGACGCACTCCTCTGTGCCCCGGGTCCACCCTTTGCATTGCCCTATCAGAGCCTCTGGCTCTAATCAGGTGATGGAAAAAAACCCATTGAGCTCCATGTGTCCGGGGCCCCTGCATGCAGATTAGGGAGCCGGATGCTTGGACGGGGGGGGGCGGCGCCCCTGCGCCCCGAACGCACCGGCCGCCACTGTTCTCACCGCAAACTGTGGTTCCTTCTACCACCTCCTACATCATTCCAGTGTTGATTTTCACATTCATTAAGTACAGAGTTAATGATGCAGTTTTAAATAATAGTATATTCCCATCGCACACATTCCTGGAGATTGCTTGAAGCAAGTTGGTGCTGTAACCACTACTAGCTGGTAGTACCAAACGTTATCAACACAAGTCAAAAGAGGTATCAAAAGCACACCATGGATCTTCAAAAAAACATCCAAAAATGTATTAAAGCCATCACATCACAGTAGTAAATTACGACTTTTTTTGGCCATGTACTACCCCTTCATCAGGCATTGCATGGCACTAAAATGTTGCAATATTCTGCCGTGATGTGATTGTTTTAATCCATTTTTGGATGCTATTTTGAAATGCGTTGAAAGCTTTGGGATACATCACAAATTAGCAGTCTGCATTAGGCTTGATTGAAGCAGGATACAATCATACCTGCTTCAATATCTGCTCACCTCAAGTATTAAAACCTTAGAACCCAAGTGGTCACTATTGTCTTTACCTGTTCTTCCTGACATCCTGACACATAAAACCCACCATTGTTCACAACAGCTTAGTTGTGAAAAATCCCAGTGACCAACAATACCAAACTGCTGATTTGAGAAAGGGGATGTTCTTTTTCTTAGCCCTTTTCAAAAAGCTAGCTATTATTTTTGATAATAAACTTTATCTTATATAGCGCCTTTAAAGGTAGCTTCTCAAAGAGCTATACAGAGAAAACACAATACACATGACAAAACAAAGGAAAAAAGGGACAATTACCTGAAAGCTTGCCAAAAAAAACTTTTTTAGATTTGGTTTAGATGATTTTAGAGAGTATGACTATCTCTGGTGTTCTTTGAAAGTAAATTCCAGATTTTTTTTTGGAAATGTATTTTTATTGAAAAATTCAGAATGCCTTTGGGCATTCCCCAGCTAATACATAAAGCATAGAACAACTAATAACACCTCCTATTATAGAACCCCCCCCCCCCCAAAAAAAAGGGGGGGGGGAAACAACACACCTTCCATACACCTCTCTCTGTCATTCTCTTATAAAATCACTTTAAGGGTTGATGAATTTTAGGGAGATTCCTGTTCCCTCTCAACCATCAGAATAATGTATCAGAAGAATATTAACTCATGTTTAGAATCCTACTTGAACAAATGTAATGTGAGTCCCTGCAGAGGAATAAATGTGTTCATATCATATACTAAACCTTATCAGGGGGAGATTAGTTCAGTCTGTGGACTCCTGATCATCTGTTGTACACTCCGAATCTGTCCACAAGTGCCAGACCTTCTCACATTTCCTAGGGCAACCCCCGGGACAAATACGTAGCTTTGTATAGCAGTACAACCTTATTGATTAAACGCTTCCAGAAGGGCTGATTAGGGGCTGATTTCTACTTGAGCACTATCACCTTCCTGACATAAAATAATAAGAGACCCAAGAGCGTATGCATCGCCCTACTAAGGGCCAGAGAGTCAACTAACCCCAGGAGGCAAACACCAACTTTTACAGGGACCTGTATAGTAGTTAGGGTAGATATAAACTGGGTCACTTGCCGCCAGTAGCTACTAATCTGAGGGCACTCCCAAAAGATATGGGCAAATCCAGCAGGGTCACTAGAGCATCTCCAACAGCAAGAAGAAGAATTAGGATATATATATACAATGTAGTTATGGTATAAAATAAATTCTGTGCACTATTTTAAATTGGATCAGCTGGTCTTTAGTCGATATTATTGTTTGAAATGGGCTGTCCCAGAGATCTTCCCAGTCTTCATTGTCCAAGTCCTGCTCCTCCGAACACCACTCAGTTAGCAGGGCATCTAGTCCCACATGAACAGGGGGAAGTAGTGACTTTTAGATCACAGAAAGGTTTTTTTTGAGAGCGTCATCCTGGGGGAGAACCTCCAAATCGTCCTACTCTAATCTAAACAAGGAGGACCCAAATTGCGCTGCATGGCGTGTCGGAGTTGCAGGAATCGGAAAAAGAACACATTAGGCAGTGTAAATTTATCTTTCAACCTATCAAACGTAAATAGTGCACTATCATCACAAATATCTGAAATGTATCCGATTCCTTTAGCAGCCAAAAGACCGGGGTCTGCTAAGGAATGAAATTCTGAAAGCATGGGATTGAATCAAAGTGGAATTGATGGGGACCTTTTACCCCTCACTATATTGGGTTTTATAATGACAGCATGCCAGGCCTTAATAACTGGCCTCATAGCGGCTGTAAGGGGCGGGTGAGAGACTCTCAGACCCCTGTAGAGGAAATTACGGAGGGTCTCATAGGATCCTGAATGTGCAGCTTCTAATACTACTGAGTCATTTGTGTCATCAGAGATAAGCCAGTTATGAGCTTGGGAAAGCATGGCCGCCACATAGTAGGTATGAAAGTCTGGGCGAGCCAAGCCCCCTTGCGTCCAAGGTCTGCGTAAAACTTTCCTGCTAAATCTAGCTGGTTGGGATTGCCATAAGAAGAAGCCTAAAAGTGAATCTAATTGTTTATAAAAGGATTTCGGTAGCCACTCTGGGGTGTGCCTAAGGCTGTATAATAGAACTGGAAGGATTTTATTTTAATTAAATTAATTATCCTGATAAGGGATAAAGGGAGATGTGACCAGGCTTTCAATCACTGTTTACACCACTGAAGAGCTGGGGACAAATTAAGACGTCTAAAATCCCTAATGTTGTGACAAATATTGATCCCTAAATATTTACTAGTCGTTGCCAATTGCAAAGGAGAATTGGGGTCAGCCAACCTTTTAGCCCCTTGATCATTCAGTAACACAAGGGATTTACCCCAATTAGTATGTTGACCCGAAAGGGCCCCAAGCGGTGGAGGATCTGTAGTGCCTCCGAAAGTGCAGGGCCAGGGTCCCGTAGAAAGAGAATTAAATAATCTGCGTAGAGCGCTATCTTGTCTACAACGAATCCCAGCTACCTTATCGGATGCCCGCCCCTCAATGCCTCTGCCAATGGTTCCATGGTCAGCGTGATCAAGGCAGGGGAAAGAGGCACCCCTGCCTTGTCCCCTTCTCAATCTGAAAGAGAGACGAAAACTTGCCATTCAGCTTAATGCTAGCTACAGGGACTTTGTATAATATCTCAATCCACTTCCCGAAAGACTGGGCTGAAACCAAAGAGCTCTAACACCTGCATCAAGTAACCACATCAGACTGTGTCAAAAGCCTTTTCGATATCAAAGACCACCAAGACTCTTGAGGCAGTCTCTTCAGGCTGAAGCTGGAGATGTGTGAAAACCAAATATTAACATCAGTGGATTTGCCAGGCATAAAGCCAGTTTGGTCAATGTAGATAATTGATGGTAACACGTGCATTATCCTCTTGGCTGGGGCTTTGGTGAGGATCTTTAGGTCATAATTCAGAAGTGATATAGATCTATAGGAAGAGCATGGCAAATTCCAGAGTTTTGGGGCATAGCAATGGAGAGCTCTGTCTACCATCAAGTGTAAATGAGTAGGGGGAACGCACTGAAGATCAGAATTTTAGGAGTGTAGGTTACGAGGGGGGGGGGGGGAGTAACAGCATAAAAGCAGGACCTGAATGCTTGCAGTAGTAGTCTTGCTTTGCAGGTACCAGTCTGTATGCTTAGTATATCAGGCTGGTACAGTGCTATGAAAAAGTATTGATACTCCTTGAAATTTTCCACAATTTGTTATGTTACAACCAAATATGTAAATGTATTTTATTGGGATTTTATGTGGTGAAATAACACAAAGTAGCACATAACTGTGAAGTGGAAGGAAAATGATAAATGGTTTCCAAAATGTTTTACTTTACTCTAATACCCCTAACTAAAATCTAATGGAACCAATTGCCTTCAGAAATCACCTAATTAGTAAGCAGAGTCCACCTGGGTGTAATTTAATCTCAGTAAAATTACAGCTGTTCTGTGAAGCCCTCAGAGGTTTACTAGAGAACCTTAGTGAACAAACAGCATCATGAAGGCAAAAGAACACACCAGACAGGTCAGGGATAAAGTTGTGGAGAAGTTTAAAACAGGGTTGGGTTAAAAAAATGAATATCCAAAGCTTTGAACATATCATGGAGCACGGTTCAATCCATCATCCACAAATGGAAAGAGTATGGCACAACTGCAAAACTACCAAGACATGGCTGTCCACCTAAACTGACAGGCTAGGCAAGTAAAGCATTAATCAGAGAAGCAACCAAGAGGCCCATGTTAACTCTGGAGGAGCTGCAAAGATTCAAAGCTCAGGTGGGAGAATCTGTCCACAGGACAACTATTTGTCATGGACTCCACAAATATGGCCTTTATGGAAGAGTGGCAAGAAAAAAGCCATTGTTGAAAGAAAGCTATAGGAAGTCCCATTTGCAGTTTGTGAGAAGCCATGTGGGGGACACAGCAAACATGTGGAAGAAGGTGCTCTGGTCAGGGAAAACCAAAATTGAACTTTTTGGTCTAAAAGCAAAATGCTGTGTGTGGCAGAAAACTAAAACTGCACATCACCCTGAACACACCATCCCTGCCATGAAACATGGTGATAGCAGCATCATGTTGTGGAGATGCTTTTCTTAAGCAGAGACAGGGAAGCTGGTCAGAGATGATGGGAAGATGGATGGAGACAAATACAGGGCAAACTTAGAAGAAAACCTGTTAGAGTCTGCAAAAGACTTGAGACTGTGATAGGGGTTCACCTTCTAGCATGACAATGACCCTAAACATACAGCCAGAGCTATAATGGAATGGTTTAGATCAAAGCATATTTATGTGTTAAAATGGCCCAGTCAAAGTCCAGACCTAAATCCAGTTAAGAAACGGTGGCAAGACTTAATAAATTGCTGTTCACAGACGCTCTCCATCCAATCTGGCAGAGCTTGAGCAATTTTGCAAAGAAGAATGGGCATTCTCTAGATGTGCAAAGCTAGTAGAGACATAACCAAAAAGACTTGCAACTGTAATTGCAGCAAAAGGTGGTTCTAGAGAGCATTGACTCAGGGGGGCTGAATACAAATTCACACCACACTTTTCAGATATTTATTTGTAAAAAAACATGAAAATCATTTATAATTTTCTTCCCACTTCACAATTATGTGCCACTTTGTGTTGGTCTATCACAAAAAAATCCCAATAAAATACATTTATTTTTTTTGTGTAATATGACAAAATTTGGAAAACTTGAAGGGGTATGAATACTTTTTCAAGGCACTATATTTTTAAAAAATGGATAGAACCTTGTTTCTACTTTTAATAAAAAAACATTTATAAAGAGAGAAACGTGATGAATTGATCTAAACACTATGAACAAGATTGCAGATTCCGATTTTCAGTTATTTACTCCACTTTATACTTTTTCTTTAGTAAATGACAGATTAAAGGCAGGAACTAAGTAAATGCCTAAAAGGAGTGAGCAGTAGAGACACCAGCAGAAATACTAAGCACTTATGTAGGACTAACGGGATATAGTGTGGGCCCTCTACACTTTTCTAAGTCGGAGTTGCACTACTCTGAGAAAAAAAACAATGCATCTTAGCTTTGTTTCCACACTATTGATCACTGCGTAGAATGTTGTTTCCACAGATGCAGGCAACCTATGTGTGTGGAAGATGTATTAACCACTTTACCACCGGAGGATTTTGCTGTCTTACGTCCATGCCACTTTTTGCGATTCGGCACTGTGCGACTTTAACTGACAATTGCACGGTCATGCAACGCCGTACCCAAACTAAATTTATGTCCTTTTTTTCCCCCACAAACAGAGCTTTCTTTTGGTGGTATTTGATCACCTGTGCGATTTTTACTTTTTGCGCTATAAACAAAAAAAAAGGGAAAATTTTGAAAAAATAATATTTTTCACATTTTTTTATATGAAATTCCCCCCAATAATGCAAAAATCTATTTTTTTATCATTTTTTGGCCAATTTGGTTTCTGCTACATATTTTTGGTAAAAAAAATTGCAATAAGCGTATTTTGATTGGTTTGCGCAAAAGTTATTGCGTTTACTAACTAAGGGAAAGATTTCTGTCATTTTTGGTGTTTTTTTAACGAGTAATGGCGGCGATCTGCGATTTTTTTGCGGGACTGCGACATTGCGGCGGACAGATCGGACCCTTGACTGACATTTTTGACACTTTTGGGGGTACCAGTGACATTACAACAGTAATCAGTGCTATAAATATGCACTGTTACTGTAAAAATGACACTGGCAGGGAAGGGGTTAATTTGATTGGAGAGGGAGGGGTTAATGTATGCCTGGTGCTTACTGACATGTGTGGGGGGAGGTGACTGAGTGACACAGGGACAGACCGCAGGTTCAGCTATGCTGAACCCTGCAATCTGACCCTGCCTGTCACTTAGGAGATCCGCCCGCTTTGTTTACACAAGTGGGCGGATCTCCACACTCGATTCCCCGACGATTGGGGAAGAGCAGCGGCGATCGCTGCTGCTCCTCCCCTGGCCCGACTCCCGCTGTGACTGAACACAGCGGGAGCGAGCCTCCGGTGGCGTGCGCGCGCTGCCCACAAGGGGAGGAGTCCAGCGACGTAGGTCTACGTCGCTGGACGATAACGAGCCACATTGCTGCAGTAGACGTAAAGTGGTTAATATGCACTTTTACAAGGTGCTATAAGTTTATATAAATATAGAAATGGGATCTGCATTACAGTCTAGATCAGCCTTTCTAAACCTTTTCAACACAGAGGAACCCTTGAAATAACTTGACAGTCTCAGGGAACCCCTGCTAAAAATGACTATATCTACAACTCATGATACATTAGTGTGATGGTCAGTGGAAAGAATGCTACTTACGCTTGTAGTCATTGGGAAGAATTACCCCCTTACAGATAGCTTAAAAGATCATTGGTGTCAATGGGAACTTATCTGAGAGGCAAAAATTGCTCATTGCTCAAGGAACCCCTATCAACATCTGGAGGAACCCTAAGTTTCCATGTAATCCTGGTTGAGAAACTGGTCTAGATTACATTTCCTGAGCAATAAGCCATGGCCACATAGATCAGCATGAGCATGGCATGTCAAATCATACCATACCAAGTCACAGGAAAGCTGTAAATATTTAAGTCCATATGGCTGATTATCCAAATAAATAATATTACAAGGTAATCTATACACTGCACACTCTTTATTCCTCAGTGATACTTGATCATTCCGGGTTTCTTTGTTTATTTAGCACAGTTCATGCCGCCTATCCCCATGGTTGAAATGCTAATAAAGTCTTGAGGGGAGAATTAAATTATCAGGAAAAGCTTTTCTATCTCATGTAATTTAATTAACTATGTTACTAATCAAAAGTAAATTCTGTTATTGAATAATGCCATTAAATAATGGCCATGCCTTAACCGACAAATTACCCTATTTATCTATTTATAAATGTTTTTCATAAGTACAAATTGCCATCGACAAAGCTGAAAAGCAAATGGAAAACCAATTTGATTATGACACTAAGCATTGTGGGAATGCAGCACTGATTTGTCATCGGAAACTAAAAAAAATATAACAGAGTTGAATTTTGTTTTACCAACACTCCCTACTTTACCACTTGCCTACCCGGCACTTTCACCCCGTCTTTCCCAGGCCAATTTTCAGTATTTAATCACTGCTGTTTTTTTGTTTTTTTTATTTATTACTAAAGTTTCTGTCAGTAAATTTTGTAAATAGGTAATATTTCTCCAGTACTGATGTGCGCTGATGAGGCTGCACTGATAGGCACTGATGAGGTGGCACTAATGGACACTGATGAGGCAGCACTGAAGGGCATTGATTAGGTAGCACTGATGAGGGGCACTAATATGTTGCACTAATGGGCATGAATAGGTGGCAATGATAGGCAGCACTGATGAGCACTGATAGGCATCATTTATGGGCACTGATAGGTGGCACTGGTGTTCACTGATGGGCTGCACGGATGGGCAACACTGATGAGCAGGCACTGATGGGCAATGCCTGGCATCACTAATGGGCACTGATTGGGGTCACTAATGGACATTGATTAGGGCCACTGATTGGTGTCACTGGTGGGCATTGATTGGTGTCACTGATGGGCATTGGTTGATGTCACTGATGGGCGCTGTTTTTTACTGTACTGTACTTTACTGTAATCAGGGCACTGATGATCAGTGCCCTGATTACCTGTCCTGGACTTCCCTTTGAGGAAGAGCAGCTGATCGGCACTTCCTCATTTACATAATCGGACACAGCCGATTACATGGGTAAAGAGCCACGTCACTGGCTCTTTACCAAGATCAGGGTCGTGCCGTGTTCCTAGGAACATGGCGCTGCCGCGATCGCAGGGCACTGATTGGGATCACTGATGGGCACTGATTGGTGTCACTGATGTGCATTGATTGGTGTCATTGATGGGCACTGCTGGGGCTTTACTGTTATCAGGGCACTGATTAGGTTCACTGATGGGCACTGATTGGTGTCACTGATGTACACTGATTGGTGTCACTGATGGGCACTGCTGGGGCTTTACTATAATCAGGGCACTGATGATCAGTGCCCTGATTACCTGTCCTGGTCAAACCTTTGAGGAGGTGTCGCTGTTAGGCTCTCCTCGCCACACACTCTGACAGTGTGAGGCGAGGAGTGCCGATGAATGGCTTTTCTGCATTTACATGTGACTGGCTGTTATTGGACACATAGGGAAATAGCCGCATCGTCGGCTCTTTACTGACATCGGGGATGCGCCATGTCCTAGGAAAACGGCGCGCCCGCAGTCCCCGCGCTGTGTGCCCCCGTGGGCTCTCGAGAGTGGCCGTTTTAGGGCGCCATCATATGATGGGAGGAAAGTGATATCACTAATACTAAAAAGACTTTTCAATTTTATTTATTTATTTTTTTAGAAAAATCCATGTTTTACCTGATTGTATTTTATTTGTAATGTCCGGTTAATTTATCATTAACATTTTTATGCAAAATTTTAGAAAAGAGAATACAAACACGGTATACATAGCTGGTATACATAGATCAAAAGTTTAAAATCAAAGCACACATAAGTGTAGAGTATAAAACAATAACAAGATTAAATAGGGTACATGAAAATCCAGAAAGATACACTGACATGGGCATCTAGTATTAGCAATGCAGAATAGGTGGTCTCATCTTAATGTTGGGTCAGATTAATTTAATGTGTATTAGTGTTATGATTAAACCACATATATTACTATATGTGGGCTTCCATACCTGGGCAGAAATGGTATATAATTGATTCACTTGTGCTGATGCAAGCAGTTAGAGTCCCCCCTCCATCCTCCAATGTCCATGTATGATGTCCTGAGTCCTCTGCCATCTGGCTATGCATTCAACATCTGTAAAGACACCTTCTTTGCTTGGTCTGTCTGTGCTGAATGAAGATTCTTCCTTTCACAGAAGTCTGAAAGCCTTCTTCAGTATTTGTTTGGGGTTTTAACAAAGAAGGATTACATAACAAACATAAAATCGAATTTAACAAATAGAGCAAAGAAATTATACAAAGCCATATATTGAACATATAGCAGTCATACATAGGATGAAATGTAAAAAATAAAAAAAACAGAAGACATTTTTTTTATAATTACCTCAATATTAGGTTATAAGTAAATAGAGAAAAATATTTTTGTATTATGGAATGTAAAGGAAAACTATAGAGTGAAAAATACAGGGCTGCCATAGCTGTCCTTCTGAAAATCCTAGTTGCCCAACTGTCTCTGGCTAAAATAAATTAAAGTGGAACTTTACCCATAACAACTTGATAAAAAATAATGTTCTTTAGCACAAAACATACATTCCACATTATGCTACGAAAATGAGTGTGTGCTGTAAATTGCCTCCAGCATTGTTCCTGTTTCTTCTTGCTGGAGGCTGCCATTTTGCCGAAAGCTATAGCAGCAGTAAATCTTGAGGCTGCCAACAGATCGGCCTCTACATTTTTTGGCACAGTGCCGAAAAAAAAAAAAAAAAGAGCAACTGAGCATGTGCAGAGCACAGCGTACTGTATTTCTGGATTTTAAACGGTATAAGCACTTATTTTTAAAGTTTTGCATATTTGTCTGCAAAAGGGGCCAGCCTGAAATGATCTAGCAGGACTTACTTTTCTGACTAAAATTCCACTTTAATACACTGACCGGAAACACCGGTAGTAGGCATGCAGTTCTGGAAACTCTTTACTCCTGATCTGCAGACATGTTCTGAATTAACCACTTCCTTACCTCTGGATGTCATATGACGTCCTGGGCTTTAAGTGCGGGTATCTAAATGATGGGTGCACCTGCAGGCATCATTCAGATAGTAAGAACAATCATAGTGGCTGTTCAGCCGCTTGATTGTTCTTACAGGCGGCGGGAGGGAACATCCCCCCCCCCCCACCACCCTCCGGTGCTTCTACTGGCTTGCCCATGCGGTCGGCGAGCCGGAATCAGCGGTGGAAGTACACCATAGAGCAGTGGTTCTTAACCTTGTTGGAGGTACTGAACCCCACCAGTTTCATATGCGCATTCACCAAACCCTTCCTAATTGGAAAAATTAAATATGATTTTTTTCAAATTCAAAACATAGGTATATATTTATACATAGGTGCACAAAATGAACAAAACCATTAAAGAACAAGGCAGACTAGCCTTTTCATCGAATCTGGCTCTCCTCACCTTGAATTCAGCGAGCGTTGTGTTCTTGTATTTTCCATCTCCAGCTTAAGGAAGTGTACTCTTAGTTTTGCCGGTGCTAGACTAGAATTGCTCAACTTGGCATTGCAAATCATGCAGTTAGGACGCTGACTCCCATCACGTTCCATTATACATGTGAATCCATATTGTACATATTCGTCCGACCACTTCCTTTTTTTTCTCGACATAGTATGAAGGGATTAATATTAAGAAAGAAATCACACGACGTACCATCACGACAGTTATAATTGGACTACTGGGCGCGCCAAATTCCCTGCAGCACAAATAAGCCAAGCGATGTTGCGTGATCACCTGCAGCCAATGAGCGGGGCGTGTCATCACGAATCATGAGTCGGGTGTGTGTCTTGACCTCCGCCGAACCCGCGAGACTGACTCACTGAACCCCTGGGGTTCGATCGAACCCAGGTTAAGAACCACTGCCATAGAGAATACCGAAGACCAGATGGTCCCCGCGAGTCTCTATGAGTCTCGGAGGCCCTGGTGCAACGTTATGACGTCAGGCCCGGCCTGGCAGTTGTCTATACTGCCGTGATCTCAGCTCGATAGCTGGGTCTTATTGACGCCAGATCTCTCCACAAAGAGGACCTGTCATACACTATTTCTATTACAAGGGGTGTTTACATTCCTTGTAATAAGAATAAAAGTGCTAAAAAAAAAAAAATTAAAGGCAAAGTGTAAATATAAAAAAAATGAAAATAAAATAAACAATAAAAAAAATTAAAGTGCCCCTGGCCCTCACGTGCCAATTCTAGCCAAAGACCTCCTCTGTATCTCTAAACTTGTAACCTGTAAAAAATTTAACAGCGTTGCCTATGGATATTTTTAAGTACCGAAGCTTGGCGCTGTTCCATGAGTGTGCCCAATTTAAAGCGTGACATGTTAGGTATCTATTTACTTGATGTAACATCATCTTTCACATTATACAAAAAAATTGGGCTATCTTTAGTGCTTTTTTTTTTTTAATTCATTAAAAAATGTCTGTGCAAATACCATGTGACATAAAAAGTTGCAATGACCGCCATTTTATTCCCTAGGGTCTCTGCTAAAAATATATATATATATATATAATGTTTGGAGGTTCTGAGTAATTTTCTAGCAAAAAAATGATGATTTTTACATGTAGGAGCGGAGTGCCAGAAATGGCCCGGTATGGAAGTGGTTAATGACCTAAAAGGAGTACTGAAGCCACTGCAGCAGCATAATAACCAAGGAAATAGTATTTTAGTTTAGCATTCAAAGCGTCCACACTTCCTTTATTGCAGGTTTCTTTTATGATTACCCAAGGTTGTATTCTTACTATTAAAATTTGAAATTCATCCAAAACTTTTTTGCATTGTCTTAAATATAAAGTGTAGGGGTTGGGACCTCTATTATGTGCTGTGTGTGTTGCTTTTGGGGAGAAGTGAGGAAAAATGTCCTTGGCCGGTAAATAAATAGCAAGACAAACCTAAAGGAGGTCTTAGCATTTTTTTACATTCTATCCAATAGTGAGAAAAAAAAAATTGACTTACACATTAATGTTACACTTTACACTTGTGTTCATTGATTGTTATATAGTGGGAGTAGGTAGCTGTACAAATTGTATCGTCTAAATACTTGATTGGAAGACCACTCCATTCTTTCTTCAGTGGTGAATGGTTAAATACAAACGTAATCGTTTTCTTTCATCTCTATTTCCATTGTATTTCCATGTAGTCATCTCTGCTGGAAGTGGAGAGGAAGTTTTGAAGCTGATTGTCAAAGCAAACGTTAAAACGGATGGGCTTTTTTCTGTTCCTTGTATGCTAGCTTGATTTTGGCACAATCCGTTGGAAACTGTTATGACACCTTTAGCTAAAGAAGCTTGCCAAGTGAAAAATAATGCACTTAAATTCCAATTATCACACCTCAGCAAAATAGAGAATCCATCCCGGAGTCATTGATATAAGTGGAACATTTCAGCAGCAGAGGCACTATAGTAAAATGTCAGAGCAAATTGTTTCCAAACAAAAGTGCACTGCTTCCTCTTCCTAATCTAGAGTTGAGATATGACTACTGTTCTTTTAATTATGTTTTTTCAGCCAATCACAACCATTTATCTTTTACTATATTAGTCCTTCACATGTTGAGCTGGCTTTAGAGGGAATATTTTAGAATTGATGTAACAAAGATGTGAATGTACCATATTTGCTGGCATATAAAACAACTTTTTTTATTTTTTTTATTTTAAATAAATTCTTTATTTAATGGTGTGCAATACAAACAAATATAATAACAATACATAGCAGCCTAGCTCAAATATTTACTATTCGTGATACAAAATTGAATAGGGACCAACATGGTCCGATGAGCAGTCGGCTCATTGCGTTCCAACAGTCAGATCACGTTTATAACATATAGGATAGCCCAAATAACTAGTATATAGAACAGCATGTCTTGCCATGTAACAATTAGGAAAAAAAAAAAAAACATCAGACCTACATGGTCCGATGAGCATTCGGCTCATTGCGTTCCAACAGTCAGATCACGTTTATAACATATAGGATAGCCCCAATAACTAGTATATAGAACAGCATGTCTTGCCATGTAACAATTAGAGAAGAAAAAAAATACCCATACATGTGAGGGACCCCAAGCGAAGCCCAAGCCTCCACCGGCATCTGTCTACTGATCGGCATATGAAAACAAAGGCCCCTGGCCCCAGGGACAACCACGTGCACAGGCACGGCACCTCTACGCAGAATGCAAGCATACCCAAGAGTAATTTGAATAATTTTAAGGAAGAAAAGAGAGCTAAGACGACTTTTTAACCTTAAAAACATCCCCCAAAAATAGGGGAGTCGTCTTATACGCAAAGTATAAAAATTTCCAAGGTAAGTACACTGGGAGTAATCTCTCAAAGCGCTGGCTGGATGTGCGGGAATAATGTACCGGTATGTACCGTAGTTCTGGCTACATACAGTATACTGCGCTGAGCCAATCACGGTGAGGGATGTATTCTAGTATTGAATACAAAGCCAGCTTGGATTGGCTGAGTCAGACATAGTAACATCATTCGCCCGCCTCTCTGACTCCGCCAATCCGAGCAGGCTTTGTATTCAATAATAGAATATATCGCTCACCGTGATTGGCTCAGCGCGGTATACTGTATGTAGCTGAAGCTACGGTACATACCGGTACAGTATTCCCGCACATCCAGCCAGCGCTTTGAGAGATTACACCCTGTGTACTTACCGCTGAGATTTTTATACTTTGCGTATAAGACGACCCCCGTATTTTTGGGGGATGTTTTTAAGGTTAAAAAGTCGTCTTAGCTCTCTTTTCTTCCTTAAAATGATTAAAATTACTCTTGGGTATGCCCTGTGTACTCACCTTGGAGATTAATAGGTACGTTTATGTATTTGCCCTGCTTGGAGATTAATAGGGACGTTCAGGCCATGTAAAGTAGTCCTCACATTTTACACTCCGCTACGGTACAGAAGGGGGATAGTCTTATACGGCGAGTATAGCCCAAAACCTATGTTTAACTGGAAAATGAGGGGGTCGTCTTATACGCCCAGTCGTCTTATACGCCGGCAAATACGCTAGTTATTGTTAGTAGGTACACAGTTACATGATAAGGTGAGTTGACAAACTTTAGTGAAAGTGTAAGTGAGAAATTAAGGTTAAGAGTTTTTTTACCTTTTTATTTTTTTACTTTCTTTTTTTGTTGTTGAGATTTCCCTTCTCTTTCTGTCCTGGTGACCATTCAATACAGAAAGTGAAGAGAAGCACCTTACTTGGGGCATACAGAGGTTTTGTACCATTCTTCTCTACAAAAAATGTGTTTTTTTTGTTTGTTTTTTTTTTGTTCTTTCTTTGTGCCCAGTATAAAGATTCTGTTGCAGTCTTGGCTCAAACTTATTAAAGTATATCTAAAGCCACAAGAATTATTTAGGAGTGAAAGGGTAAAACTTCTGTCTTTTTTTTATTTGTGTCCCATTGAGGAAAGTTTCCATCATCATTAGGCTATTGTTACTGCAATAACTCTCCCTATTGCAAAATGGTGCCATGAATCTCAGTGGTGGGAACACAAACAGATAAAAAAAATTCAAAAGGGGCTTAAACTTTACCTACTCTATCAAAAATGAAAAGAAAAACATTTTTTAGCTTTGGATATACTTCAGTTCCAGTGGAACTTTAACCAAAAGGGGAAGTTCCACTTAAAGGCATCCTCCCCTGCTCCTCTTTCACAAATAGTACTTTTTTGTGGGGGGGTCGGTACCTAGTTTTGACAGCTACCCATTCCCACTTAAGCTTAGATCGCCTAGTTCTCCTCCCTCCCCGCAGTCTTCTGGGCCATGTCAGAGGTCCCAGAAGACTGAGGGACCATTCAAAATGTATTTTGGCTCACACATGCCCAGTGGGCACCCAGCTGTGAGGCTGCAAGCTGTCACAGCCAGGTTCCCGCAGTTAAGATGCCACTATTAAGGACTGAAGACCAATGGAACGAATATCTCAGGTGAGCACAGCACTGGATCCTGGGACAGATAAGTATCTGTTTATTAAAAGTCAGCAGCTACAGTTTGTGTAGCTGCTGTCTTTTTATTTTTAAAAATTAGACTGGAGCTCTCCTTTAACCACTTCTGGAAGGATTTACCCCCTTAATGACTGGGCCATTTTTTGAGATACGGCACTGTGTTACTTTAACTGATAATTGCGCGTCTTGCGATTTTTTTTTTTGTGCTATAAACAAAAAAAGAGCGACAATTCAGAAAAAAAAACAATATTTTTTACTTTCTGCTATATTATAAAACAGGAGGAATGCCCAAGACCAACCTCCCAGTATGGTCAATGGGGAAAGGGGAAGGGGAGGGGAGAGGAAAAATAATTTGGACTTTCAGGGTACTGTAATCACAAGTATAGACAAAGATAAAATCAAGGTTTTTATTCCGACATATAATTAAAAGAACAAAGAAGAACTTTCTGCTATATAACATTTCCAATAAAAAAAAAAAATTAAAAATCTATTTTTTCCATAATTTTAGGCCAATTTGTATTCTGCTACATATTTTTGGTAAAAAAAATCCCAATAAGTGTATATCCCTGTGTTCATCACTGATAGAACAGCGGTCTGTCGTGTTTACAACGGCAGACCGCTGTTCTGTCTCCACAGAGAGCGATCACTGGTGCCCGGCGTTAAACGCGGCCTGCTGGACCCACTGGCGAATGGGCACACGTATGCACCGCCGTTAGTGGTCAAGCGAAGCGACGTACAGGTACGTCATTTCACGGAACAGAGCAGACCTGCCGCCGTAAAACTACAGTGATATTGAGATTTAATTTGCATAATTCGGTAGTACTATAGATCAACCTATAATGAAGGTACAATAAACGAAGACCTGTTTGTGGTCCTAGACTGCTTACTCTGTGGTCACAGTGAGTGCACCATTTATGAGACAATTCCTTTTGAGTTTGGGGTTAAGAGAGCCTAGAAAGAATGATCATGTAGCTCGATGATTGGTATAAAATATTTGTTAAAAATATGGGAATTACTGCGCTAAAACATGATTAAATAAGCTTACACACTCAACAATGAATAAAAGCTCAACCTCTCTAAGTGAAAGCTGCCAACACCTGATCATGAATTAGAAAACACAGATCATGAAAAAATTGTAGAAATAGATGGTGTAGCGCTTAAAAAATGTTAAATTAAAATGAACACCACAGTCCATGTAAAAATGGACTGTGGTGTTCCCATATAATTCCCATATTTTTAACAAATATTTTATACCAAAGGCCACATACTAAATACAGTGCCATCAATAAAAACAAAAATCAAAAGTACAATAAAAATACATAAATAAAAACAACAAGAAGAATATAAAAATTCTATGGGCATCTTTTACTAAGACAATAAATATACCCCAAATTAATAAATATTCTTAGAATTGGGACAAACGATCTGACCATGGGACATCGAGAGGACACATCACCTATGCATTATTGATGAACGCATTGATGTCCCAATCGATGTTTAACCCATGGGGGGCATACGTTTTCAATCGATAAATCCAGCTGGTTTCCAACTGGGAAACACCTCTAGTACGATTGGCACCCCTCCAGCTGCCAGAAAATTTGTCAATTCCCAAAAACACAGTGCCTTTAGGGTCTCCCCCATGGCAAAGATCATAATGACGCGAGACACTGTGCTTTGGGAATTTCTTAATAATATTTGCCACGTGCTCCTGCAGGCGCACATGCAGCATACGAATCGTACGGCCCACATATTCGCGGCCACATGGGCAGCGCAACAAGTAGACCACATGTCGCGTGGTGCAAGTTATGAACGGCTCAATTTTAATATCTAATTGGGTGGAATTGGAGAAGAACGACTCAACCCTTCTTGTCCTACAGGCATTGATTTTGCAAACGGCACAACGTCTGCAGGGGTAAAACCCCCCTCTCTGCTGGAAGAATGAAACAGTTTTGGGCGGATCTATGATGTTGGGAGCCACCTGCAACCGTAAAGGGGGAACACCCCTAAAAATGATCTTAGGGGCTTCCGGCAATACAGATCCCAATATACTGTCATTCCTTAAAACATGCCAATGCCTACGGATGATCTTTTTGACCGAGAAGTGCTGGATAGAATAGGAGGAAAAAAAGGCATATTGAAAATCCTCATTCGCATCTCGCACCCTCGGTTGCAACAGATCCTCCCTGTTACGGTCATCTGCCTGTACAAGAGCTCTCTCAAGGTCCTCTTCCTTGTACCCTTTTTCCAAAAACTTGGATTTCAGGGTATCCGCCTCCCGCAGAAAGTCAGACCTATTAGAGCAATTTCTCTTCAATCTGAGAAATTGACTGACAGGAACGGACCTAAGCCACGACACATGGTGGCAACTGGATGTGTCAATAAATCCGTTCCTGTCAGTCTCTTTGAAAAAGGTAGAGGTCTCTAAGACATTACCCGCAACCCTAATCCTGAGATCCAAAAAATGGATCTCAGAACTGCTAGATTCATGGGTAAGTATGATACCTCTATCGTTGGCATTGAGCTCCGAGATAAATACATTCAGGGATTCAAAGTCACCATCCCACAGGAGGAGGATGTCATCGATGTACCTCCGCCAGAGGACAACCTCCGGTCTTGGAACGTCACCGATGACATCCTCCTCCCACTTGGCCATGAACAAATTGGCCATACTTGGCGCAAATTTCGCGCCCATGGCCACACCCTTGTTCTGTCTGTAGAAGGTGCCCCCAAACCAGAAGAAGTTATGGGCCATGGCATAGTCAAGGAGGGCCAGAATGTATTGACTCTGAAAGTTCAGCATACTACTTTGTCCCAAAAAGTGCTCAACAGCATCTCTCCCATGCCGATGCGAAATCACCGTATACAGTGACGAGACATCGGCAGTAGCTAAAATATAGCTATCCTTCCACTCTATGTCCTTAAGAATATTGATTACCTGCATAGAGTCTCTTAGGAAGGAGGGTGTTTTCATCACCAGTGGCTGTAAAAAGAAATCGATGTATTTCCCCACCCGGGAGGTAACCGAATCAATGCCACTAATGATTGGCCTCCCGGGTGGGTTCACCGCATCCTTATGCACCTTGGGTAAGTAGTACATGATGGGTACCCTAGGAGCAGAAGGCACCAAAAATGACTTTTCTTTCTTGGTTAGGAGTTTTCTTTCAAATCCCTCTTCCACTAGTGCAATAAGCTCCTTTTTATACGCCACAGTTGGATTACCCCTGAGGGGGATATAGGTTTCCCTATCGGATAGCAACCTCTCCATTTCCTTATTGTAGGCCGAGGTGTCCAAAATAACTATCCCCCCCCCCCTTGTCTGCTGGCCTCACAATAATGTCCTCCCGTTTTTTTAAAGAACACATTCCTCGTCTAAACATACTGGTCTGATGCACCTTTTTAAGACTAAGGTTGTCCAAATCCTTGGCAACCAAATCCCGAAACACCGTCAGGGAAGGAGCCAGGGAACCAGGAGGATTAAAGAGCGAGGCGTTTGCAAACGGTGTAGCTTTTACTCCCATAACATATTCTGATCTGGGAGCAATTGGGTTCCCCATGAAATGCCTCTTTATGCTCATCTTCCGCACATATTTGTGTAGGTCGATGAACGTGTCAAACTTGTTCAAAGGCTTAGGGGGGGCATATTTCAGGCCATGATTAAGCACATACTTCTCCTCTATAGAGAGGGGAGCCGTGCTTAAATTAAATAGACCTTGATCTTTTAGCGCCGCCTTCTTTTTGTTGCGGACCCTCCTCCCCCCTCTAGTCCCTCTCTTCCTTCTTTCTGCCTCTTGCTCCTGGGGGTCCCCTCCTGAAAAGGGGTATTAGGTGGCCTGTAAGGTCCATATCCCCCAGGTGGATTAGAGCGCGTTGGTTGGGGAGGGTTATAGCCTTGTGTATTACGGGCCCATTGTTCATCCCCTCTCTGATAATAAGGTCCCCCAGGTCGAAGGGGGGGTATGAAGTCCCTCCCCTGTGGGTGTGAGGTGATATACTGAGCCCCACCCTCAAAGCTATCTTGTAGGGGTAGGAATCTGTTCTCAGATACCGGAAACTCCCCTCTAGACTGAGAGGCCGAATTACCCCTGCCCCTACCCCTCCCTCTCCCCCGCCCCCGTCCTCGTCCACGCCTTGGTTGTACCCATGCATTGGAGTTTGTATGGGGGTGGTTAAACTGCTCTGATGGTGGTGTAATGTCCATTGGAGTACTGGGTGGAATAATAGCTTGAGCATTTTGTATCCCAACCGGACCAGTGGTGTCCCTATTAATCTGCCATTTAAAGACAAGTTTGTTCCTATAGTCCCCACTGTCCCTGAGAAATTTCTTTCTCTTTTTATTTTTCTGCTCAATATCCTCCTTCTCCAAATGTTTTTTCAAAGAGTCAGATTTTAGTTTGTAAGAGTCTTTAGTCTTAAATTCCTCTAATTTACTCTTAATAGTATTGATCTCCTCATCCAATTTCTTTAACTTAAGCCGTTTTTTGGATACCATGAACCGCAGAAGCTCCAACCCGGCCTTATTAAAGTATTGGTACCATTCATCTCTGTCCAAGACATCGCTTTGCGGCGATACCTCCCACCGCAGGGAGTGTATTTAGTATGTGGCCTTTGGGGTCTGTTTCCGTGACCGGTTAATGGCACTGCGCACCCTGGTGGATCCATTATGGTGGCGCTGTTTTTGTGCGTTATAGCACTATTTGGCTACTAAGTATGGGGACCATTGGTATTTTGGAAGCCAAGAGTCAAGCATCCATTCCCATTAGTATCAATGTTGCCCAGAATTGGGGATTTGGCCATGTCACGTTATTATGTGATTTCATGGCATCCCCATTATTATTAGATTGAGTGCTTATATATATCGCAATCCGCAATCCACACATTCTGATCTGTGTTCGGAGTGTCATTAGATTGACATCTGGTATGGATTATTGAGGGTTGAACTTCCTGGTTCCGACTGCTGAAGCGCATGTTTCCAGGGAGCTGGAGTGCAAGCGCTGGGCGCCAGGATGGAGAATTATAGTACTCTGACCCGAAAGTTCCGGTTGTTGGAGCGCATATACCCGACTTCCGGTTTTGGGTGGTTATGCAAAGTTCCGCCTCTTCCGTCCCGTCCGGCGTATAAAAGTGATTGGTTTACCGCAGGCCACACCCCCTGACGACGTCATCTATCGACGAAACGCGTAGGAGGAGCTTGTGGCACGCCACGCTGGGACACACGAGGGACGCGGCGGCCATTTTCTTGGTTGGGAACCGGACCCGAAAGGCGATACATGAGAGAGACATGCCATAATATCTGCTGCTAAATGTGAGTTGCCAATTTTATGCCAGTGCATTTAATAAACACACTTGTTACTGTACTTCCCTATGGGAGTTGTCCCCTTTTCTTCACATATGCATCCATACCTGTGTCTGTAACCATTGGAGTTGATGTGGATGTCACTAAGAGCCGGGCACGGTCTGATATGGTCATATAGACGTACGAATAGAGCTGGATCTGATCTCTGTAGTGGGGATCCATTCATTGCGGTAAGGGGCCATCTTTTCTCTTGGTGGTGGTCTCTCTGCACAGAATTGTTGGACTGTGAAGTGATTGGCTACACCTTTGGGAGCACGTCTTTCTGACATGGACTTTCCTTCCAATTATTGATATTTTTACATGGACTGTGGTGTTCATTTTAATTTAACATATTTTAAGCGCTACACCATCTATTTCTACAATTTTTTCATGATCTGTGTTTTCTAACTCATGATCAGGTGTTGGCAGCTTTCACTTAGAGAGGTTGAGCTTTTATTCATTGTTGAGTGTGTAAGCTTATTTAATCATGTTTTAGCGCAGTAATTCCCATATTTTTATCTTGTTACAATTAGTACATGTGCTGCTGCTTGTGCTTGATTTAGCACTATAGAAATCCTACTGGTACAGTTTTACGTTTACAGGACTTGGTTACCGTGTATTTTAAGGAATTTAGTTTTCAATATGGATGTATTTGAATACAGGAAAACTTACTCCATTAATTTGGAAGGCATTTTTTCCACCTCTGAGGAGCCTCTAGATGACATGAATGGTCTCTTTTTGAGGCTTAAGAATGTCATGACTACGGAGCTCCACACGGGGTGGGATGTAGCATTTTTTGAAAAGTACCTGGCAGAGAGTATGGTGCCTAGGAGCCTGCGGTGGGAGGTATCGCCGCAAAGCGATGTCTTGGACAGAGATGAATGGTACCAATACTTTAATAAGGCCGGGTTGGAGCTTTTGCGGTTCATGGTATCCAAAAAACGGCTTAAGTTAAAGAAATTGGATGAGGAGATCAATACTATTAAGAGTAAATTAGAGGAATTTAAGACTAAAGACTCTTACAAACTAAAATCTGACTCTTTGAAAAAACATTTGGAGAAGGAGGATATTGAGCAGAAAAATAAAAAGAGAAAGAAATTTCTCAGGGACAGTGGGGACTATAGGAACAAACTTGTCTTTAAATGGCAGATTAATAGGGACACCACTGGTCCGGTTGGGATACAAAATGCTCAAGCTATTATTCCACCCAGTACTCCAATGGACATTACACCACCATCAGAGCAGTTTAACCACCCCCATACAAACTCCAATGCATGGGTACAACCAAGGCGTGGACGAGGACGGGGGCGGGGGAGAGGGAGGGGTAGGGGCAGGGGTAATTCGGCCTCTCAGTCTAGAGGGGAGTTTCCGGTATCTGAGAACAGATTCCTACCCCTACAAGATAGCTTTGAGGGTGGGGCTCAGTATATCACCTCACACCCACAGGGGAGGGACTTCATACCCCCCCTTCGACCTGGGGGACCTTATTATCAGAGAGGGGATGAACAATGGGCCCGTAATACACAAGGCTATAACCCTCCCCAACCAACGCGCTCTAATCCACCTGGGGGATATGGACCTTACAGGCCACCTAATACCCCTTTTCAGGAGGGGACCCCCAGGAGCAAGAGGCAGAAAGAAGGAAGAGAGGGACTAGAGGGGGGAGGAGGGTCCGCAACAAAAAGAAGGCGGCGCTAAAAGATCAAGGTCTATTTAATTTAAGCACGGCTCCCCTCTCTATAGAGGAGAAGTATGTGCTTAATCATGGCCTGAAATATGCCCCCCCTAAGCCTTTGAACAAGTTTGACACGTTCATCGACCTACACAAATATGTGCGGAAGATGAGCATAAAGAGGCATTTCATGGGGAACCCAATTGCTCCCAGATCAGAATATGTTATGGGAGTAAAAGCTACACCGTTTGCAAACGCCTCGCTCTTTAATCCTCCTGGTTCCCTGGCTCCTTCCCTGACGGTGTTTCGGGATTTGGTTGCCAAGGATTTGGACAACCTTAGTCTTAAAAAGGTGCATCAGACCAGTATGTTTAGACGAGGAATGTGTTCTTTAAAAAAACGGGAGGACATTATTGTGAGGCCAGCAGACAAGGGGGGGGGGGATAGTTATTTTGGACACCTCGGCCTACAATAAGGAAATGGAGAGGTTGCTATCCGATAGGGAAACCTATATCCCCCTCAGGGGTAATCCAACTGTGGCGTATAAAAAGGAGCTTATTGCACTAGTGGAAGAGGGATTTGAAAGAAAACTCCTAACCAAGAAAGAAAAGTCATTTTTGGTGCCTTCTGCTCCTAGGGTACCCATCATGTACTACTTACCCAAGGTGCATAAGGATGCGGTGAACCCACCCGGGAGGCCAATCATTAGTGGCATTGATTCGGTTACCTCCCGGGTGGGGAAATACATCGATTTCTTTTTACAGCCACTGGTGATGAAAACACCCTCCTTCCTAAGAGACTCTATGCAGGTAATCAATATTCTTAAGGACATAGAGTGGAAGGATAGCTATATTTTAGCTACTGCCGATGTCTCGTCACTGTATACGGTGATTTCGCATCGGCATGGGAGAGATGCTGTTGAGCACTTTTTGGGACAAAGTAGTATGCTGAACTTTCAGAGTCAATACATTCTGGCCCTCCTTGACTATGCCATGGCCCATAACTTCTTCTGGTTTGGGGGCACCTTCTACAGACAGAACAAGGGTGTGGCCATGGGCGCGAAATTTGCGCCAAGTATGGCCAATTTGTTCATGGCCAAGTGGGAGGATGATGTCATCGGTGACGTTCCAAGACCGGAGGTTGTCCTCTGGCGGAGGTACATCGATGACATCCTCCTCCTGTGGGATGGTGACTTTGAATCCCTGAATGTATTTATCTCGGAGCTCAATGCCAACGATAGAGGTATCATACTTACCCATGAATCTAGCAGTTCTGAGATCCATTTTTTGGATCTCAGGATTAGGGTTGCGGGTAATGTCTTAGAGACCTCTACCTTTTTCAAAGAGACTGACAGGAACGGATTTATTGACACATCCAGTTGCCACCATGTGTCGTGGCTTAGGTCCGTTCCTGTCAGTCAATTTCTCAGATTGAAGAGAAATTGCTCTAATAGGTCTGACTTTCTGCGGGAGGCGGATACCCTGAAATCCAAGTTTTTGGAAAAAGGGTACAAGGAAGAGGACCTTGAGAGAGCTCTTGTACAGGCAGATGACCGTAACAGGGAGGATCTGTTGCAACCGAGGGTGCGAGATGCGAATGAGGATTTTCAATATGCCTTTTTTTCCTCCTATTCTATCCAGCACTTCTCGGTCAAAAAGATCATCCGTAGGCATTGGCATGTTTTAAGGAATGACAGTATATTGGGATCTGTATTGCCGGAAGCCCCTAAGATCATTTTTAGGGGTGTTCCCCCTTTACGGTTGCAGGTGGCTCCCAACATCATAGATCCGCCCAAAACTGTTTCATTCTTCCAGCAGAGAGGGGGGTTTTACCCCTGCAGACGTTGTGCCGTTTGCAAAATCAATGCCTGTAGGACAAGAAGGGTTGAGTCGTTCTTCTCCAATTCCACCCAATTAGATATTAAAATTGAGCCGTTCATAACTTGCACCACGCGACATGTGGTCTACTTGTTGCGCTGCCCATGTGGCCGCGAATATGTGGGCCGTACGATTCGTATGCTGCATGTGCGCCTGCAGGAGCACGTGGCAAATATTATTAAGAAATTCCCAAAGCACAGTGTCTCGCGTCATTATGATCTTTGCCATGGGGGAGACCCTAAAGGCACTGTGTTTTTGGGAATTGACAAATTTTCTGGCAGCTGGAGGGGTGCCAATCGTACTAGAGGTGTTTCCCAGTTGGAAACCAGCTGGATTTATCGATTGAAAACGTATGCCCCCCATGGGTTAAACATCGATTGGGACATCGATGCGTTCATCAATAATGCATAGGTGATGTGTCCTCTCGATGTCCCATGGTCAGATCGTTTGTCCCAATTCTAAGAATATTTATTAATTTGGGGTATATTTATTGTCTTAGTAAAAGATGCCCATAGAATTTTTATATTCTTCTTGTTGTTTTTATTTATGTATTTTTATTGTACTTTTGATTTTTGTTTTTATTGATGGCACTGTATTTAGTATGTGGCCTTTGGGGTCTGTTTCCGTGACCGGTTAATGGCACTGCGCACCCTGGTGGATCCATTATGGTGGCGCTGTTTTTGTGCGTTATAGCACTATTTGGCTACTAAGTATGGGGACCATTGGTATTTTGGAAGCCAAGAGTCAAGCATCCATTCCCATTAGTATCAATGTTGCCCAGAATTGGGGATTTGGCCATGTCACGTTATTATGTGATTTCATGGCATCCCCATTATTATTAGATTGAGTGCTTATATATATCGCAATCCGCAATCCACACATTCTGATCTGTGTTCGGAGTGTCATTAGATTGACATCTGGTATGGATTATTGAGGGTTGAACTTCCTGGTTCCGACTGCTGAAGCGCATGTTTCCAGGGAGCTGGAGTGCAAGCGCTGGGCGCCAGGATGGAGAATTATAGTACTCTGACCCGAAAGTTCCGGTTGTTGGAGCGCATATACCCGACTTCCGGTTTTGGGTGGTTATGCAAAGTTCCGCCTCTTCCGTCCCGTCCGGCGTATAAAAGTGATTGGTTTACCGCAGGCCACACCCCCTGACGACGTCATCTATCGACGAAACGCGTAGGAGGAGCTTGTGGCACGCCACGCTGGGACACACGAGGGACGCGGCGGCCATTTTCTTGGTTGGGAACCGGACCCGAAAGGCGATACATGAGAGAGACATGCCATAATATCTGCTGCTAAATGTGAGTTGCCAATTTTATGCCAGTGCATTTAATAAACACACTTGTTACTGTACTTCACTATGGGAGTTGTCCCCTTTTCTTCACATATGCATCCATACCTGTGTCTGTAACCATTGGAGTTGATGTGGATGTCACTAAGAGCCGGGCACGGTCTGATATGGTCATATAGACGTACGAATAGAGCTGGATCTGATCTCTGTAGTGGGGATCCATTCATTGCGGTAAGGGGCCATCTTTTCTCTTGGTGGTGGTCTCTCTGCACAGAATTGTTGGAGTGTGAAGTGATTGGCTACACCTTTGGGAGCACGTCTTTCTGACATGGACTTTCCTTCCAATTATTGATATTTTTACATGGACTGTGGTGTTCATTTTAATTTAACATTTTTTAAGCGCTACACCATCTATTTCTATAAAATATTTGTTGACTAAGAAAAGATGACAAGTTTCTGGAGAAATATAGACAATAATAAAAATAGTAATACAGGGCAAAAATTAATAAAATATTATGATAGATGAACAGTAATAGATAAAAATGTATCCAGTATTAAATCAAATTTAAAAATTAATATAGCTATATATAATATAAAAACAGTTTTATATCATAAGCCATGTAACATAAAAGGTATGCATGATGAATCAATTAAGCTATATATTCTATATATTAAAAAAATAAAAAATAAAAAAGCTAACCCTACAACATCTAAAATGTATTTAAAACAGATAGTATTTTTTAGGTAGTCTGTCCTGAGGCTAAATTAAGCTTTAAAATACAAAAATGCTATATATATAATGCTGTATACATACATTATATTGTCAAAAGTATTGGGACGCCTGTCTCTACACGCACATGAACTTTATAAACATTGCAGTCTTAGTCCGTAGGGTTCAATATTGAGTTGGTCCACCCTTTGCAGCTATAACAGCTTCAATTATTTTGGGAAGGCTGTCCACAAGTTTAGGAGTGTGTCTATGGGAATGTTTGACCATTCTTCCAGAAGCGCATCTGTGATGTCAGGCACTGATATTGGACAAAAAGGCCTGGCTCGCAGTCTCCAATCGAATTCATCCAAAGGTGTTCTATCAGGTTGGGGTCAGAACTGTGTGCAGGCTAGTCAAGTTCCTCCACCTCAAACTCCCTCATTTCTGTCTTTTTAGACCTTGCTTTGTGCACTGGTGCGCAGTCAAGGTGGAACAGAAAGGGGTCATCCTCAAAGTGTTCCCACAAAGTTGGGAGCATGAAATTGTGCAAAATGTCTTGGTATGCTGATGCCTTAAGAGTTCTCTTCACTGGAACTAAGGAGCCAAACCCAACCCCTGAAAAACAACCCAACACCATAACCCCCCTCAACCAAATGATTTGGACCAGTGCATAAAGCAAGGGGCTTAGCTCCTTAGTTCCAGTGAAGGGAACACTTACGGCTCTTTCTTTCCACACAGGCTAGTCAAGTTCCTCCACCCCAAACTCCCTCATTCCTGTCTTTTTAGCCCTTGCTTTGTGCACTGGTGTGCAGTCAAGTTGGAACAGAAAGGGGTCATCCCCAAAGTGTTCTCACAAAGTTAGGAGCATGAAATTTTCCAAAATATCTTGGTATGCTGACACCTTAAGAGTTCCCTTCGTAGTTCCCTGGATCCCTAGCTCTGCTAGGGCTCTTTCCCCAACCACCTCTCCTCTGACCTCCTCTACTTTATCCGTATAGCACAAACTCCACAAAAAGTTTTCTTGGAACTTCAACTCTCCTCTCATGCCTTTACTAAACCACAATTACTTCACCCCTGGTTCAATGGATGCTGGTTTTAAACGTTGGTCTCCTAAGACTCCGCTCTTGTTACACCATGTGGTCCTATCTAACGTTTTGAAACCTTTACACCTCATCTTGGGCTCAAGACCTGCCACGGTTATGGATCGCTGGAGACACAGGCAATTGAACACGTTTCTTTGTTCCCTTCCTTTTCCCTTGCAAGATTCCAAGGATCTAAATCCAATTGAAGCCATACTCTACCCCCGTGACCCCCCTCTTCACTCTACTTCACAGTTCTACAAGGCACTTATTTCCCTGCAAGGTCAACCTTACCCGGACTTTATCCATAAATGGGAGTTGGATATTGGCTCTAAGATCTCGGATGCTCGAAAGGACAAAGTTCTTGCATTGGCACATGTTTCCTCTATTTCGACCAGGGTTGCTGAATCCAACTACAAGTTGCTATCCAGATGGTATTTTACCCCACGGAAATTGCACAACATATCTCCGGCCATCTCCCCGTTATGTTGGAGGAGTTGCGTAGATCCAGCTTCACATGCACACATCGGGAGGCATTGCCCTGCGATACAGCCATTCTGGTTGGAAATTCTCTGACTTATTCAACTAATCACAGATGAAACTATCCCATTTGACCCATGGGTTGTTCTACTGCATGGAACTACCACGCCACTGTCTAGGTACAAACGCTCAATTATACCTCATCTCCTCAACGCCGCTAAAGCTCTGATACCCACCTATTGGGGCAAGCCCGCCATTCCCAACGTACGTCAATGGCTGCAGAAAATGGATATGACATACCAACTGGAAGAACTTACCTTCATATCCCGTGACAAGTTAGACCGCTTTCACTCTACCTGGTACCCTTGGTCAGCTTTTAAATCCACCCTACGCCTATGTTACTCTACTCACTGAAGGCGCTCCCGCTGATACCCCGCATTGCTAGTATAAACTTGACTACTTGATGTTTTTTGTGGAATACATGTTGCCCGTGGCTTACCCCCCTCCCCCTCTCCCCCCTTCTGTCCCTTCTTTTCCTTGATGTTTCTACCCTTCTTTTTCTTCTCTATACCCCCTTGTTTATCTTTGTTCTTCCCGAAATTGATTTTATTTTGAAGCATAATGTTTGGTAGATATACTCTTTTTTGTTTATATGTGCCATGCTGGATACGGCAGCAGAAACCTCTGTTCTGCGAATGGCACTGCATAGCTTAACTTGAGTACTTGTACCTTCATTGTTTTGATTCACTTGTTTCTTGTTTTATACTATGTCGGATTGTGATGTATGTGTTCTGTTTTTGCTCTTTTAAACTTCAATAAAAAGAAATTAAACAAAAAAAAAGAGTTCCCTTCACTGGAACTAAGGGACCAAACCCAACCCCTGAAAAACAACCCAACATCATAAGCACTCCTCAATCAAATCATTTGGACCAATGCATAAAGCAAGGGGCTTAGCCCCTTAGTTCCAGTGAAGGAAACATTTAAGGTTCTTTCTTTCCACACAGGCTAGTCAGGTTCCTCCACCCCAAACTCCCTCATTCCTCTCTAATTAGACCTTGTTTTGTGCACTGGTGCACAGTTATGTTGGAACAGAAAGGGGTCATCCCCAAAGTGTTCCCACAAAGTTGGGAGCATGAAATTGTCCAAAATATCTTGGTATGCTGGCGCCTTAAAAATTCCTTTCAATGGAACTAAGGGGCCAAACCAAACCCCTGAAAAACAACCCAACACCATAACCCCCCTGAAGCAAATGATTGGACCAGTGCATAAAGCAAGGGTCTTAGCCCCTTAGTTCCAGTGAAGGGAACACTTAAGGCTCTTTCTTTCCACATGACAAAGACGTGCTGGCAGGTTAGGTGGCTCCTTTCCAAATTGTGTGTTCTTGTATGTATGCATGTATGATAGCGACCTTAGCCTTAAGCTCCACGAGGACAGGGGCTTATATGAATCCACTGTGTAAAGTGCTGTGTAAATTGCAGAGATTATATATAGTAAATACTTGTAATAAATAAATATATTCAAAATTGTTGTAAGCTGATACCTAATTGCACTGCATTAAGCTGACCGTTGTCTTGTTTTTCTCTTTTATAGAGAAATCCCCCGTTTGTAATAAATGATCTTTTCGAAGACATAAAAGATGGAACAAAGTTACTTGCATTATTAGAAGTGTTGTCTGGACAAAAACTGGTAGGTAACATAGAAAGTGTTCAAAAGACCTTTTCAGATTCTAACTTGATTTTGTTTAATTTGATTTGAAAATATTTCATAATATAATTACTATTATTTAAATGTATCTAATTGAAGGGTTTAGATTTAGATTAATCCCTGGTTCACACTGCTGCCATTTCTGATGTGTTTTCCGAAACACATGGAATTGCATGACAATTGAAATAACTTGAATTCCTATGGAGGCCATTCACATATATGCCGTGTGATTCTGATGTGATTTTGAGAACAGTCCTGTGCAAGTTTAGAGCTGTGCAGTGCAATTTTTACCTCCATAGACATGAATAGTAACTGCATGCAAAACACTTATCTGTCCTAAGATAACATGATTCTGGTACGAGAGAGAGAGAATCGCAGATGTATCCAAATTTAATGCAAAACGAATTGAAATTCCCTCTGAACTGCATCAACTTGCATTGATCAAATCACACAGCAAAACAGAATAAACTCACACTGCATCAGTGTGAACCTAACCTGAGAACTGGTGGTTTAACATAACTACTTTATTATGGTCAGGAAAATTAAACAAGTTTGCAAATACAACACTTTTCCCTTTTTCCTTTCTCCCGCAGTCTTTTGGGAGTTTTACTCCAAAGGCATTTGCAGACACTTTCCTTTCTGCACATAATGTATTTTTTTAAAGACATCAAACTCATCTTAGATATATATATATGCTGTCTAGACTAGTTAGCTTTGGCATACAAAGTGAAGCTGGAGCATGCCCAGATAAAGTAAAGTCACAGGTGCCTACATTTTGAACTGCACAAAACATTCCCTCTATACCTTGAGGCATTTATTTTCCTTTTATACATGTTTATAGACATTTTATTGAAGGTATGTGTAAGGCAGGCCATACACGGTTCAAATCTCATCTGGTTCCTGCTGAACCGGCTGAGACTCAAACGGTGTATGGGCAGGCAGGGACGTAACTACAGGGGTTGCAGGGGTTGCAGTTGCAACTGGGCCCCATGCTCCAGGGGGCCTGTGCGGCTCCCCTGTACACCTGGATAGGAGGGGCGGCGGGGGCAGAGAAATCACTGTCCTCCTTTTTCCTCCTGTAGCTGCAGGAGGAAAATGGAGAATATTGGTTCCGCTGTATGGTGCCCCCGCCACTCCTCCTATCTAGTTCACTTGTGTTCTGCTGTCTCTGGGCCCCTGCGTGCTCCCCCCTGGTCCTCCCCCCTACTGTGCTGCCCCCCCCCCCCCCACTGTGCTCCCTCCCCTCTCCTGCCGGCTGCTGCAGGGGATGTTTCACAATAGAGAACCAGGAAGGGGACGGTAAATATGTAATTTTCCAGCTCCTCCCTTTTCTGAATGGACAGAGTCATAGTCAGTGACATTGTAAAAAAATAAAATAAAATGATAAAATTTTTAATAATACAATTAAAATACCAAAAAATAAAAACTACTGACACCAGAGGGTGAACTTCCAGGATCGCAAAGGCCACACTTGCAACCGGGCCCTGGCATTCCACCACCGTGGCACCGTGGGGAAGCACCAAGATGGCAGGAAGGGGGGCCCTTCATAGTTTCTTGCACTGGGGCCCTGAAGGTTCTAGTTACGCCTCTGTGGGCAGGCTTAATGTAACAAGTTGATCGATCAAGCAACTTGGGTACAACCAGCATGCCAGGTTTTACCTGTGATTATCGCTAGCTATTTCCTGCAGGAAAGAAATTTGCTCTGTGTATGGCCAGCCTTAAATAGAAATGATTTTGGCTGTTGCCATATGATCAACTTTGTGTGAGAAGACATGTTTTCATTACAAAGGTGCTCTTAGCCCACGTTCATACTTAGGGCGGGTTTGAAATCGTCAAACCGGTGTTTCAGACCAACTTCAAAGGCGATTTGAGAGACATCTGTGCAGGTTCATGCACAGATATCTATTGAAATCGCCCCCAAATTCACCAAAAGTAGTGCAGGACCTACTTTTGGATTAGTGTCCTTGCCGGCAATAGGCACTGATTTGGCATACAAATTGACATGTCGTATCGCATGTCAAATCACCCGATGTGAATGGGGGCTTAATGTTTAAAGGATACCTGTCTACACTGGAGCTGTAATTGGAATGCAGACACCTACATGTGACCTGATTTGGCCATTTAGTGTTGGATCAGGAATGTTTTTTATGTTTGTAGGCACCTTCACAAGTCTAGTGAAGGCTGTTCCGAGGTCTAAAATGAAGGTGGGATGGATTATCCCAGCTTGTCACCATTATTTTCCTAGTGACAGGTATTTGCCTCCAGTGCCTCTCCCTCCCTCTGCACAGGCACAAAATTGCAAATGTACTTAATTCAGACTTGTTTGTAAAATGATTTTTTGCACCAGTGATTGTATGGCAAACAAGTTATACCTACATAGCTAGCCATCATCTCTTGACAGCTTATAATGTTTTTTGCTGGAAATACAATTAAAGGCCAGCTAACCATTGTGAAGGTAGTCATCGGCAGACATCCAATGCAAAAAAACGAAAGTATTGTTATCTTCAAAACTAGCAACAGCATCCCCAAGAAGGCCAAAAAAGACTAAAATCAAAAACATAACAATTTGCACATCCTAAACCTTTATTATTATTTTAACTTTAAATTTGCAATTGTATAATATCAGGCTGATTTTTTTTTTAATACTTCCTGCAGCCATGTGAACAAGGAAGGCAATTGAAGCGCATTCACTGGGTAGCCAACATTGGTGCAGCACTAAAGTTTCTGGAAGGCAGAAGGGTATGTTTTCTTACTAAATTGCATGCTATTCTTGACTGGTTATATGATTTTTGCATACATCGTTATATTGTGTGACCTTGACCTTTCTTGTAGGATGAGTCAATGCAATTCAATCTTTCCATTCCCATACATCTTCCCTATAAGAGCCTATATATAAAGTATAGATACAACACAAAAATCAATCAGCTGTTCACTGTCCTTTCTCCAATTCATGGCTTAAAAATTAATCCAGGAATCTGATTGGTTGCTATGGTAAACTAACCATTTTCTTTCTAGTGTGCTTTTCTTACAACCTCATTGTGTTCAATTTGTGTCCCATTATCACAAGAACTTGCAATACCATGGGGCTGTATTATAGCTACAGAACTGTACGTTGTTACTGTATTTTGTTCAATAAATAGTCAAAAGACCTTGAATATATCTTTTTAGATTCAGTGGAAGACTGACATTTCATTTCAGACACAGGGATTTAAACAGGTGGAATATTGACATGTCGCCCCAAGCATGGAGATTTATTCTGGTGAAAAATCCAATCTAGCCGTACTGATTGAATCTATTGAAAGATTGATGAGTTCTTTGTAACGCAAAGACACTCTAAGCTATAAGAACATTTTCTTACCCAACCATTGTGTTTACAGAGAGGATTCTCTATATGAACTCTAAAGGTCTTTTAAATTCAGAATATTGCATTTTACCATTTTTTTTTAATGAACAGAAATTTAAAATCTTAGGTGCTCAGGTCAGCTTGAAGGTATTCCACATAGCCTTATCCCCATTTGTGTGTAATAGTTCCACAAGGTATACAATTAATACATTTTTCTTCATCGCTCACAATATCAGAATGACCATAATACAAAAACATAGTTTTGCCTACATTTATACTAAATATATACATGATATCAGTATATGTGCATGCAGCCCCTGGCAGCCTTTCAGACCCAATTCATATCACAGTGTTCTGTGAACAAATATTGCTGAGTTTAAAGCTTTTCTTTAGGTTTAGGTTTGGATGTAGAGAAGGATTAGGTTTTATTTCTGTCTGTGTCCCTGCTAGATAAATTCACCCTCTCTATTTGTTCTGGTAACCACTGTCCAAAATGTCCAAGTGTCCACAATTTATCATTTGCACCCAGAACAAAAAGTAAAAATAAATCATCCCATGTGAGCTCAGCCAGCAAAATATCAACTGGGAGGGGTTTTAACCTCTCCTTATTTCCATATCTCCGAAATTGATGCTCAGAAAATTTGCTTTAGAAAGAGTTGGGCTCCCTTTTAATGGCTGCAGTAGGTGTGCAGACCCAGGAACCCAAGCAAAAGGTCTCACAACTAGAGTTTCTGAAAGGTATAAGAAAAGGTTAGGTGTTTAACTCTCCCCATCTGACAAATGGTAAATTATCAGTTGTGGGAGAACTGACCATTAAAGGAGCACTAACTGGTCCAAATATATTATTATATATCCCCCCAAAAATTAGAAGTCATTTAAAATATTTTTAGTATAACTGTCTGAAATATACAATACTTGTGTATCACATTCCCTCAAGCCCCTGCACAGCAGAATTTAAATAGGATCTTCAGCTTACCCTCCCATTTTTTCTATACCCCTGCTTACTGGGCAGTGTTGTAGGCACAGTTCGGATACTTACCCAGCCACCAGATCCAGTGTTGTCCTTCTGACAGCTTTCTGTCAACAGACATTGCTCGGTCCTGGGCCGCCATCTTACTTGTGATGTCATGTGAGGCCTGCTAGCTCTTCCAGGTTCAACCGGTGGGGACCTCACAGTGACACGCCGCTATACCCTGCCCCCTCCCTTTTAGGATAAGAAAAAACATACCGTATTTGTGTAGAGGAGGGGAGGGGGGTCAAGAGGGGGAAGAGCATAGAGAGTGAAGATCCGCCTTAAGTTTACATTGATCAAACATTTCTTACATATTTGTTACAGATATGATCTGTGAGCGCAACAATAGTTCCCAATAATATGTGGTAGGAGTGCTACCTAGACAACCCATTTCAATTGAATTTGGTGAGGTAGACCTGGTTGATGATAAATTTTGCTAATCCAACGGGTAAGTATGACATGTTTGTTTTTTTTAAAGGAAAAAAAAACGAGACTTTAATATCACTTTCAGAGCCGGTTCACACTGAGGCGAGACGACTTCGGGGGGCGACCTGTGAAGTCGCGTGCACCGCTGTGCACCGCGACTTCGGCGCGACTTGCAGGGACTTCACATAATGGAAGTCAATGCAAGTCGCTCCTAGGTCGCCCCAAAGTAGTACAGGACCCTTTTTCTAAGTCGGAGCGGCTTGTGTCGCTCCTATTAGAACGGGTCCTGTACTACTCAATGGACCGCGACCGACCGCCACTTGTCAGGCTGACAAGTCGCCTGACAAGTCCCGGCAGTGTAAATGGGCTCTAAGAGTTGTGTAGGAAATTGCATGTCTATGGAGGGGAGAGTGGCGTGAAAAATCAGGAAAATCCATCCTGGAAGATTGACTGTTCCCCAGAGCGTGTGAGGCAAGAAGCACTAAGAGAAGACAAATACAAACAGCCAGCACTGAAACAAAATCAGAATGTATGGCCAGCAAAAAGATCCCTAAAGAGATGTGAGAGAACATTTTCCTAATCTGGCGGTTTGTATTTGTCTATTTAGTGCTTCTTGCCTCACATGCTCTGGGGAACAGTCGATCTTCCAGGATAGATTTTCCTGATTGTCCACCCCACTCTCCCCTCCATAGACATGCAAGTTCCCACACAACCCTTAAGCCCCGGTTCACACTTGTGCGAGTGCCGGGTTCGCATGTAATGTCGGAGCACACTGCTCCTTCATTACATGCGATCGGCTGTGCGGTGCGAGTTTAGCCATACACTTTGTATGGCTAAATTCGCACC
The DNA here is from genome assembly GCF_965119305.1 of Pelophylax lessonae. NCBI lineage: Eukaryota > Metazoa > Chordata > Amphibia > Anura > Ranidae > Pelophylax > Pelophylax lessonae. Next base: position 522,011,245 of record NC_138770.1, on the reverse strand, counting down.
GCAGCCGCAGCAAACACGCACAGGGACCCTTTTTGGCAGCCGCATCAGGATCGGATCGCACAGCGGTTCAAACTTGTGCGATCCGATCCTGTGCGAACTGCACGATCGCACTGCGATATGCGATCAAACTGGGGGTGTCGTTAAGATTACATTGACACCCCAGCGTATCGCATATGGCAGTGTGAACTGCCGGGGGTGCGTGTGCGATGCGGGAACAGGCTGCGGATTCACAGCCTTCCCGCGTCGCATAAATGTGAACCGGACCTAAAGTTTAATTAAAGTCTTTTTTCCTTAAAAAACAAACAAACATGTCATACTTATCCAATCCTCCTCTTCTCAGGTTCCCCGCTGATTCTCCTGGTCCCTCCCTCCTGCTGAGTGCCCCCACAGCAAGCGATTTGTTATGGGGGCAACCGAGCCAAGCTGCTGCTCTTTGTGTCCATTCAGACACGGAGCTGCGGTTCGGCCCCAGCCCCTCTCTCTCCTAAATGTCTCACTGATTTTGATTGACAGCAGTAGGAGCTAAAGGCGCCCCCTGCTGTATCTCAGCCAATCAGGAGGGAGAGTCCCCAGTAAGCTGAGGCTCTCGTACACCATCCTGGATCGAGATGGGGTTTAGGTAAGTATTAGGGGGGCTGAGGCGGACTGCTGCACACAGAAGATTTTTTATCCTAATGCATAGAATGCTTTAAGATAGAAAATCTTCTGCCTTTAGAACCCTCTTTAAGCTGGCCATACACTAGTTGAATTTTGTTTTAAGTGTTCTTATGAAAACTCTTTTCAAAACATTCCTAAAACATTCTTCTTTACCATTACTGAGTCAACTAATTTCATTTGAAAGTTCTTAAAATTTCAGCCCTTTTATTTAAATGTAATCCCAGAAATATTCAGCAGGTTTCATTACAATATGTACACTTTTTCTCAAACAAAAAACACATTTCATACTTTTTCTATTCTGCTCCTCTGAATTTTTTTTTAACTACAGTTGATTTGACCCCAATAATCATCAGAAAAATGAAATGAGCGTTCTGAAAGCAAACATTTTCATTAGAAATTCTATTAATGTACGGCCAGCCTTAGGTCACAGCTGCTAGGACTGTCATTGTAATTGTTATTGCAGGCAGGTGGGGGTATTACACATGGTTAGTAAACTGCCTTTATGTATGCGGTATTGTGTTGTGGCTTTAAATCACTGCCTAACACAAGGAACACTGAGGCTGGCCATACGTATATACATTTCTCATTCAATTTCCTTTAGCTTTCTTTACTTTCAACTATGTAGTGAAAGGGCCTGCCTGATTGCATACAAATTGGAAACTGTTTAGGTTTGACCTTCTATTATATGGTTTTGGTAAATCTAAAGGAAAATTGTATAGTGTATGGCCAGCCATAGTCCTATAATTGTTTGCAAGAGGTTTATGGAACATGGGGATACCGCCATTTTAGTACATTGAGGAGCCCTAATCCATTAAGTTACATCTATTTTTTCTTGAAAACTACTATTAAATGACTGTGTCACTTATAAAAAAAAAATACGGTACCTTCACATTTCTGGTAGTGTCGGAGATTGCCTGTCCCTCCCCACATTTCTATTTTGTGCAATAATGTGCACTGGGCCCTTTTATTTTCAATGGACTACTGCACCATTTTTTAGAATGCAGTGAACCACAATGCTTAGATGGTTTACATCTGTGTTTTGTTTTGCACCAGAACACATGTGCCTTGTGGTGCCATTGATTACAGCACCATTACAGTAATAATTACCACAACACCAGCTCTGAGTGAGGCCTACATGTTTTGCATTAAACGTTTGCCCTTCTTCCTGTCTCAGAAGGTTGGGTGACAGGGGCGTAACTACAGGGGTTGCAGGGGTTGCAATTGCAACCGGGCCTCATGCTTCAGGGGGTCTGTGTGGCTTCCCTGTACACCTGGATAGGAGGGGCGGCGGGGGCAGCATGTAGAGAAATCACTGTCCTCCTTTTTCTCCTGTAGCTGCAGGAGGAAAATGGAGGAGATCAGTTCCTCTGTATGCCACTCCTCCTATCCAGTTCACTTGTGTTCTGCTCTCTCAGGGCCTCTGTGTGCTTCCCTTGGTGCCCCCCCCCTTTTCCACACTGTGCTCCCTTCCCTCTCCTGCCGGCTGCTGCAGGGGATGTGCCACAGTAGAGAACCAGACAGAGATCAGTAAATATGTAATTTACCAGCTCCTTCCTTTTCTGAATGGACAGTGTCATAGTCCGTGACCGTGACATTGTAAAAAAATTAAATAAAATGATGAAAAATAATACAATTAAAGTACCAAAAAATAAAAACTACTGACACCAGTGGGTGAACTTCCAGGATCACAAAGGTCACACGCCCTGGCATTCCACCACCGTAGGGAGGCCCCAAGATGGCAGGAAGGGGGCCCACTGCAGAACTTGTGAAAGGGTACCGCTGCGGGCAAGTAATAAAGGGCCCTGCAACGAGAGTAAAGGGGCCCAGGATCAGTGGGAAGATCCCCAGGCTTGAAGGGAAGGGCCCGGCCAGGGGTCCGGGGGGCCCTTAATGGTTTCTTGCACCAGGGCCCTGAAGGTTCTAATTACGCCTCTGTTGGGTGATAAAAAATTTATATTAAGAAGTAGTTTGCACTTCTTAGTTTATGTATAATGATGTAATAACACATATGGCAGTGACTGGGCCTTCTCCAAATGGAAGACAAGCAAAAATGGCCATCACTATCAGTTGGGGATATTTACTAAAATGAGTGCACACAGAGTCTGGGGCAGCTGTGCATCAGCTTCTAGGTTTTATTTTCACAGCTTAATTAAACAAGCTGAAGTTAGAAGCTGATTTGGTTACTATGCATAGTTGCTCCAGATTTTGTGTGCACCAGTTTTAGTAAATCTCCCCCCGTGTGTGCCCATGTGTATGCCATAATAATAGTGGAACTTTGGTGTAGAGGCTTTATAGACTTGATAACTGCAACAGTTTTTTTTTTAATACTGTGCATTTTACTTTACATGCAAGTCTGTATACAGAGGATCCCCGGTTAGTAGTTTTAATAGACTTTAGTAACTTTTAAGTAATAAACAACTGAATTTGATAATACATTTTAGGATCTTTTAATGGGCTGTGCAGCTGAGCATGCTGAGTGCTTTATATTACTGAGTCCCTTATGTTTATTATACAGTGATTTCCTTTTTAAGGTGACGCTTCCTTTACAACTTCTGTTGATATTTTGCCGGGTGGCTGTATGTGCCTTCAGCATCTACATTGCTTACGTTTTTTTTCTTTTTTCCCCCTAATTTCTGTTCCCCTTCCTATTTCCTAGTTTCCCTTCCTCATGAGCATGTCTGTATTTCCACACTGAATAGCAGCAAACAGCAACACCTACAGGCAATAGGGTATAATATATATCCATTTTCTGTATGCCGTGTACTGTATAGACATGCTCGAGAGAAGTGTATGAAATTAGCATCTTCTAAAATAATTTGAATAATTAAATTCAAAGTAAAACAAATAATATAAAGAAATAATTTGGAAAATACTATCCAGGTATGATTCACTGTTGTTGTCTTTTTGTTCCAGATTAAGTTAGTGAATATCAACTCGACTGACATTGCTGATGGGAAACCTACCATTGTGCTTGGTTTGATATGGACCATCATTCTTTATTTTCAGGTAATTGTAATTTGGGTGTAAGGAGAGGCAGAATTGTGATGAATTTGGCTAAGTGCAATGGAGGTGTTGGGAAATGTGAAATTATAGCAGTTTATAACTTTGCAATGGGCTTTAACCACTTTAAGACTGGAAGGATTAATGGTTAATGACTAGGCCCTATTTTGCGATTCGGCACTGCGTTACTTTAACAGACAATTGTGCAATCGTGCAACGCTGTATCCAGACAAAATTTATGTCCTTTTTTTCCCACAAATAGAGCTTTCTTGTGGTGGTATTTGATCACCTGTGCGATTTTTATTTTTTGCACTATAAACAAAAAAAGAGCGACAATTTTGAAAAAAAAAACAAAACAATATTTTTCACATTCTGCTATATGACATTCTAACAAAAAAAAAAAAAAAAAAATCCAAATTTTTTAACATTTTAGGCCAATTTGTTTTCTGCTACATATTTTTGATTAAAAAAAAAATTGCAATAAGCGTATTTTGATTGGTTTGCACAAAAGTTGTTGCGTCTACTAACTACGGGAAAGATTTATGTCATTTTTATTGTTTTTTTTTTTTTTTTACTAATAATGGCAGGGATCTGTGATTTTTTGCGGGACAGTGACATTGCGCTGGACAGATCGGACCCCTAACTGACATTTTTGACACTTTTGGGGGGACCAGTGACATTACTACAGTAATCAGTGCTATAAATATGCACTGTTACTGTATTAATAACACTGGCAGGAAAGGGGTTAACACTATAGGTGATCAAGGGGTTAAATGTGAGCCTAGGGGAGTGATTCTAACTGTTGGGGGATGGGCTTCTGAAAGGACCATAGAGACATGTGATCCTATATAGAAGGATCACATGATCTCTATGATCATTTGAGGGAGTGTGTTTACAACAGCCAACCGTCCTTCTCTCTCAGCGGGGAACAATCGCGGGTGTCAGGCGGCAATTGGAGCCGCCTGACACACGCATCGGCTTGCCCGCTGACAAACAAGGGCGGGAGCACGCCACCAGCAGTGCGCACTCGCCCCCTAGCCTCTTGAGAGCGAGCGACGTAGATATACGTCGCTTTGCCCAGGAGCGGCTGCCTGCCACACTCTGCTTTAGGCGGTCGTTAAGTGGATAAAAGGCTTCCGAGGGTCACAATGTCCCTTCTAATTACCCTATAACAGTTTTTGTGTTAAAAATCAGACCCTCATTAGCTACTTTTCTTTACATTTTTTTTTCAAAGAAAAAAAAACAGGCAGTGAAAAAAGATAACATAAAAAAATTTAAAAGTGACAGTCCACAAAACGATCAATCAAATAAAAAAAAAAAAAAATTTACCAACAACGTTTGGGCATTGCTTTGCTATGTGTTATTGCATGCATATTTGCGTGCACAACAATGTGTGTCACATTGCCAACATATTTAACCACTTTCCGAACAACATTTTATCATATACTGCTGGCCGGCGACTTTGTTGTTCTTCCTTGTTTACAGGCGTGCCCACACGCTTCCTACTTCTTGTGCTGTGGTTGGACACAGCACAAGTTTGTCAGCAGGCTCGCAGCCAATGACTTTGGCTGTAAACCTGCTAATGGCTGTGGCCAACCACAGCATGGAGATCTGTGTGTGTTAGTAAACACACACCACAGATCTAGCTGCTTCTGTTAAGCACACAGTTACCTATTGCATTGCCCTCCTGATCACCCCTGTCACCTAGGCAGTGCCATTAGTACAGTGTACAGTATTATCACTGTATTAGTGTCACTATTGACTTCAGATAGTGTCAGTTACTCAGTTAGTGTCCCTCCCAGCCAGTATCAGTTAGTGCTAATCTCTGATTGCCCGCCATACTATCACAGTCACACTAGAAATGTAATGGGCAGTCAGAAAGTCAGAGCCGCATTTAAAGCTGCATGAATTCCAATATGTACGTAGTTTGTAGATGCTATAACTTTCACACAAACCAATTACTATAAACTTATTAGGATTTTTTTTTTTTTATCAAAGACATGTAGAAAAATACATTTTGGCCTAAATGTATGAAGAAATTGATTTTATTGGATATATTTTATAACAGAAAGTAAAAAAAAGTTGATCATTTTTTTTCACCACCGGAAGGACATTTGTAGGTTATTTTGTGGCAGTTTAAACTGTTTAGCATTTTTTTTTTCATGCACAGTGGCAACCTTGTAGTAATTTCAACTACAACCATTTAATCACTAATGTAAATGAACAGATCCAACGAACCTGCTAACACATTTGCCATGTATATACACATAGATTACAGCCAGCACTCTTATCCCTCTCTTTAATTGAATAAGGTATGCCTGGTTTTAAATGGAAGGATTTAGCACAGATGCTGTAAATCTGTCTTTATCCCTCTGTTTAGATGTACTACAAGACAGGTCCTCAGTTGCCAACCCACTGCTGTTGAGCTAGGTCAGCCAGGCGACATTTGGATCTCATTGTTGTCTATATACAACCCAGACATTTTTTAGAAGTCATGGTGGAATTATCACAAATTAGGGAGATGGCCCTTCTCTCTTGATTCACATATATGCGACTGCGCTTGATGCTTTTTTCCGCCACATTTTGCAGTGCTTTTTGCATTTTTTTAAACCCGCATTTTTGATGCATTATTGCATACATTTTGTGTTTTGCATTTTTTTCCCTCTTTAACACACCGTGTATAGCTGGTTGCTGAGGAGTGGGCCCGGAACCTGACCACCTCGTTCTTAACAACTGATGAGACATCCGCTGTCAGTGGGATTACCGCCCACAAAAGAAAAAAGACAATCGTGAACAAAAATACGTGGTATGCCCCCAAATCTGTACCAGGCCCTTATGTCTGGTATGGATTTGGAGGGAAACTGCACACCAAAATTTAAAAAAAATGCGGTCCCCCCCAAAATCCATACTATACACTTATCAAAGCATGCAGCCCAGAAGGACAGGAAAGGGAGGGGGCGAGCGAGAACCCCCCCTCCTGAACCATAGGAAGATGCAGAGATGCTGAGGAGATCTCTGGATGATGGAGGCACATATACTGACCATGCTATCAGAGATCAGCAGCCATGATAAACAAGGTCAGTTAAAAGTGAGGAAGACAGGAACAGGCAGGATCATTCAGGTATTGTACAATATAGAAAGGGACAATTGACATGGGAAAAACACTGTGCTATATCTCCTGCCCTAAAGGGATGTGTTTTTTTTTTTTGTTAGGGTTACAACCATTTTAAAGGAGTTGTAAAATCAGAAGGTTTTTTATCTTAATGCATTCTGGTTGTAGCAGCCTCCCCAGCACCCCCTAATACTTACCTGAGCCCCATCTCTCTCCAGCCATGTCCACGAGTCCCTCGGCAACCTGGGACTCTCCCTCCTGATTGGCTGAGACACAGCCATGATGCCATTGGCCCCCGCGGCTGTCAATCAAAGTCAGTTAGCCAATCAGGCGAGAGAGGGAACAGGGCCGAACGGCAGCTTGGTGTCTGAATAGACACATAGAGCTATAGCTCATTTCGGATGCCCCCATACCAAGCTCCTTGCTGTGGGGGCACTTGATAGGAGGGAGAGGCAAGGAGCAGCAAAGTGGAACCCGAGAAGAGGAGGATTGGGGCTGCTTGGAGCAAAACCAACTGCACAGAGCAGGTAAGTAACAATAACATGTTTGTTATTTATAGAAAAACAAGACTTTGCAATCACTTTAAGAGTCGGTTCACACTAATCCGACTCGAAGTCGCCCCGACTTTGGGCGACTGATGAAGTCGCCCATGTAGCGCGACTTCAGCGCGGCTTGCAACGACTTCTCATAATAGAAGTCAATGCAAGTCACTCTGAAAAAAATAGTGCAGGAACCTTTTTCTAAGTCGGAGCGACTTGAGTCGCTCTGATTAGAACGGTTCCATTGCACAGCATTGGGAGCTACTTGTCAGGCAACCAAGTCGTCTCACAAGTCGGATCAGTGTGAACCGGCAGTAAGGGAGAATCTGAAATTTGGAGTTGTCACCAGAACAAAACTAGTGAAGAAACCTTACAATAGGGGCATTTGTTTCAGTGACAACTATCTGAGAGGGTATTTCTCCTACTATGGAGATATCCCCTCATGTTTCCTGCCAGGTCTTCAGAGAGAAAATATCCCCAATGAGGAAAAAATTCCCCTATTCCCCCTTCCATCCAAAACTAAAAACAGTTTTTGTTTAGATACACGTTGCTAAAGAGATGGTATGGCAGATGGTGCTTGCTCTGCAGTTCCTATTATCCTTGCAAAACCTCCCACTGAGTTGTCTGATTAGGGATAATTCTCTGTTGTGATTACTCTATAGGGGTCTATTTATTATTTCACACAGCTTTCACCCAAGATTCACATTTTTAATGGAATCTTAGGAGAAAATGGGTAACTCTTGGGTGAAAACATTGACAAATAAACCCATTCGAGTTTGCTTTACTTCCTTAAGTATTGTACCAACAGAGATGCAATGCTAAAGTTTAAAAAAACTTTAACATTTGGCTTTAAATTAAAACACAAAATGAAAAAATACAGTATTTATCATGTTTATATTATCATATTTACATGACTAAACATGTATATATATATATATATATATATATATTTGTTTTTAAAATAGGTCCTAACCATAGTAACTAAAACATACAGTATGTATAAAATCACCATTAATAATTTTTTCTAATGAAATTTAAAAAGTAGGGAACTCAGTGGGGTGCCAGTCAGAAAGTGCTCTAGGGGCTACTGATTCACCACTGTAAGTGCTCTCCAGGTTGTCCATTCACTGTGACAACCACATTGACTATCATTATGTTCACATTCAAATTTAAGTGACTATATTCATGTATTATGTTTTTTTTTTTTCGTTTTGCTGTTTATAGATCGAAGAATTAACCAGCAATCTTCCACAGCTTCATTCACTGTCTAGTAGCACATCTTCAGTAGACAGTTTAGTGGGCTCTGATACAGCCAGTCCCCCAAACAAACGCAAAGTGGTCAATAAAATTCAGGGAGGTGCCAAGAAAGCCCTGCTTAGATGGGTACAATATACTGCAGCCAAGTAAGTATACGTTTTTTTGTTAACTCACATTTTTTGTATTGTGTATGTTCATAAAACATGTCTTATGTACTAGTTATAAAAAATTACCATATAATTTAAGCCAGGATAGAAAATAACCAAAACACATCAATAACAGGGATAAGCAAATCAATCATGATGTTTTTACGGCTAACTGAAAATGTTTAACCTCCTGATAAATATAACCCCCGGTAACCACAGCCACAAAACAAATCGGGAAGGCCTGGAAAACCCCTCACCTCACTGTCTTGGAAACCAAAAGTAGAGCAACTAGAGCAATGATACATGCCAAAGTAGAACCAGTTATCCTTGATAAGGTCCATGAATTTTAACAGCATTGGAAACCAAGGGTTGACCACTATCTTCCTTCTGATTTTGACAGCATCCTGCTACTACCTTAAAAAATATTACAGTCAACCTCATATACATGCAGAAATCAATCATACCCCTCCTCCCCCTTTCATCCGTCAACCCTCAACTCTGCTTTTTACCCCATCTCCCCCTATACCACCCTTTCTCCTTCCCTCCCCCGCCATACACCCTCCTTCTTTTATCTCTTTCTTTGTCCCTCCTACCTCTGCCCTTTTCTTCTGAATGTAACCTCCTCAGCCTTAACCCTTCTATCTGCTTACCTTGCTTTGATTGGACATTCCCCTTCTAACTATACGTCACCTAAGCTTCAGCCCACAATAATACACAATGATCTCTCAGGATCCTAGCCCACACTCAATAACGAGACCTTTAGACATCTATTTGCTTACCCAGATACCTTTTTATTCGTTACCATCTTCTTTTCATCTTGTTAATGTTAACTATGTTATGCATGTTTCATACTATAATAAGAAGGGCTGCGTCCCTGTCTCAGCAATGTACATCTACATTTTCGTTGCCTCCCCCCAAAATTCAGGGGAAGTTTTTTTTTCGAGTACATTCTATTGTAACATGTTCTACTAAATTTTGAACAAGAATGTAAAAACCCCTAAACACTTCAAGTAGTGTCATTTTTCAGTGGTTACTCCTGCCGACCCTTATGTCACTACTGTGTCATGTAGTAACTTAGGGACCAATGGGTGGAACCACAGAGCGCGGTTGGTAACCTGGAGATTGACATCTTTTTTTGGGGGTCACATTTCTTAGCAGTTTTATTTTAGTGAATAGTTTTAACTGCTGTTGCTCTGAAGGTCCTTTTTCTAAATGGATTGAATTCTTACCCATGTGCTACTGATACAAGTACATTTCTCAAATCTTTTACCTACCCTTTAATACACCGATTAGCCATACCATTATGACCACTGACAGGTAAAGGGAAAATCTTGTTAAAATGGCATCTGAAAATTTGTGGGATATATTAGGCAGCAAGTGAAAATGTTATCCATGAAGTTGATGTGGTGAAAGCTGGAAAAAATGGGCATCGCAGTTTGTTGTGTATGGGGCTGTGAAGCCCATTGTGACCCAAGTCCACAGCCAAAAGCTTCTACAATGGTCACATAAACATCAGAACTGGACTACGCAGCAATGGAAGAAGGTGGCCTAGTCTGATGGATCATGTTTTCTTTTACATCATATGGATGGCCGGGTGTGTGTGCGTCACTTACCTGGGGAATAGATGGCACCAGGATATGGTATAAGAAGGCAAGTTGGCATAGGCAGTGTGATGCTTTGGGCAATGTTCTGCTGGGAAACCTTGGGTCCTGCCATTCATATGGATGTTACTTTGGTGTCCATGCCTCAATGGGTCAGGGCTGTTTTAGCAAAAGGTGGCCATACTCAGTATTAGGTGGGTGGTCATAATTTTATAGCTGATTGGTGTATATTTGAACGTGTCAATTAGGTCACCTATAAGACAACTTTTCTCCAAAATGAAAATATGAAATGCCAGGCCTTTAAAGTGATCCTCTCACCACAGGGTCACTTGTAAAAGATTTACAACCTGTAAAAACATTACCAATATTAAAGCGGAGTTCCACCCTCGGAAAGTTTTTTTCACTAAAAATACCCGCGGGACAGTCAGGGCTAGTACATTCCACAATAGATAGCCTCTGAACTGTCCCAGGTCACACATAACTTTTAGAAGAAATATTTACCTTGAAAATATCTTGTCCAGCGCTGCCATCTCAGGTGTGGGCAGCTGAAGCCAGCGCATCCTCTTCGGCGTCCTCTTCCGTGTCCTCTTCGTCCCATAATGCGCCTGCACCGGCCCTTCTCGTCATGTCCGGTGCAGGGGTGTCATTCCTGCACAGCTTCTGGGCATGCCCAGAAGCTGCTTAGCAGTGAATGACGTGCCTGCACCGGAAGTGACGAGCAGGGCCGGTGCAGGCGCATTGATTCCTGGGAGCGATGATGTACAGCTCCTAGGAATCAATGCAAGCAGGAAGTGACGGCGCGGGCCACGGCCGCAGAGAGAGGAAGAGGAAGTAAAGTAAGTATATTTTCTTCTAAAACAAGGTAAGTAAAGAAAAAAAAAAAACGCGATTATCCATTTATTTTTCAGGTGACACAGAGCAAGCAGATGGGGCAAAGTGTCTTTTAAGGGTGGAACTCCACTTTAACTTCTTACAGCCCATGTCTTCTAGCACTTTGGTAGCAAGGTCACTTTAAGCATGAAGAAAGTTATCAAAGCTGCCACAGGTTAAATGCAGCTAATTCCAACGTTGAGTAAGGGTTGTTTGCAGAATCCACTGTCAATCACGAATTATCCAGCTTACAAACAACTCAAGGGTTTGTATTAATTTAACAAAGGCTCTACTCAGTTATATACCTACAGACTTAGTTATCCCCTGACTGGGCACTAACATCTTGCCTATCGCACACCTACAAGAGGTGAAGCCAGGTTGTCAGTCACAGCCCTCATGTCAAAGTCATTCCCATGACAGTCAAGTGTTACTGCTCTGTGCTTATGTCATTGGCCAATGGTAGGGGTTAGAGGTCAGGATGAGGGCTTCACTGCTGACTTTTGATGTTCAGTCTGCTCTTTCTATAGACTGGTTTTAGGAATCATGGGGAGCTTTTGAAACTCTGATGAATGACCTATGAAGGTATCACTGTGTTTATGTGCTTTAGGAATAGAAAAGTTCACTTTGATACTTCCTAAAATATTGAAATAAATGTTACTACTAGATACAGACTGCTTGAATAAAAGTATCCATTTTGTTTTCCTTAAAAATCAAAGACGCCATGGAATCGAAATAAAAGACTTTGGAGCATCTTGGAGAAGTGGCATTGCCTTCCACTCAATAATCTATGCAATTCGTCCAGAACTGGTGGACATGGAAAAACTGAAAGGAAGAAGCAATCGGGAAAATCTGCAAGAAGCATTTACAATAGCAGAAATTGAGCTCGGGATACCAAGACTCTTAGAGCCTGAAGGTATTTTTATGTTCTTGTATTATAGCAACTAGACTGAAAAATTGAACTAGACGTTAACTACAGATTTTATCTCAAGAACATATAGTATTAAATGTACAGTATAATATAAAATACCATTGTCAAGCTGATTAAATAGCTATATTTAATAAACCCAAAATGTAAAAAAAAAAAAATTGCAGATTATTCATTTATTATGGATACATTTTCAATGTAACCATGGACAATAATTAAATCTAAAATTAGAGCATGAAAATGCAAAAAAAAAAAAAAAATGAAAATAAATAAAATAGGTATATTTACATGTTTTTTTTTTCCTTAGATGTAGATGTTGATAAGCCTGATGAAAAGTCCATCATGACTTACATCGCTCAATTCCTCAAACACTATCCTGATCTTCACAGCTCAGCAGGGAATGGACAACAAGATGACGTAAGTGTCAAGAACCTATGGGTAAAATGTTTCTATCTAATTTATAGCATTGATAAATGATTTAGCATTTTTACACACAATGCCAGCACACTACTATTTTTTTTTTTTGCCTGAACAAAAAACATGAAATAGACCATAGTTTAGCTTTGAAGTGAAGATTTCAGCCAATTTAGGGCTAATGTAGAAAAGTGTTGTTTTTTTTTTTTTTTTTTGCACCTCAAAGCAGGTCAGAAGAATCCTATTTACTTCAGTGGTGTGATGACATTTCTGGGGCTGTGCGTGACTTGCTTGTTTTGCATTGTTCTTTTTTGGGGACTGATGGCCCTATTGAGTTATAGTTGCAATCAGAGCAGGTCAAAATGCCTTCTATTACATTTCATAACCAGAAAAGCTAATTCTGTGTTCCTCTCTGATTGTGGTTTTACTTTATTACCAGCATGACTGTCCTGACTTTAGGACTGTCTTCACCCCTGACGTTGATCACCGTCCGCCCAATGCTTCCTATATAAACAAAGTGTTTAAGTGGCTAATTAGAGTCCTTTCACTGAGTGGGTTGATGGATGAGCTTTGTGAGTAAGGCCTCTTTCACACGGTCCGCCTCCGTAGGCGGATCCGTGCTGCTCAGCGGGGATCGATCCGCTGATCCCGGCTGAGCCGGCGGATGACAGCTCCGTCTCCGCTAGCAGAGCGGAGAGGGAGGTGTCACAGCTCCCGCTGCTCTCTATGGGGGATCGGATGAGAGCGGACTGCCTGTCCGCTCTCGTACGATCCGATCCCCAGGATGGATGGGAAAATAGGGTTTCCACCCTTCTGGATTTCACGGACAGGATCGGATACGGATGGCAGCGGGTGTCAGCGGAGGTGTCTCCGCTGACATCCACTGCCCCATAGGGATACATGGAGGATCCGATCAGATCCGCCTAAAAAACTGACAGGCGGATCTGATCGGACCACCCGTGTGAAAGAGCCCTAAGGCCCCTTTCACACATACAGTCCATTCAGTTCTTTAGTTCTGTCACATCAAAATGTATCAGTTTTCCATCCGTTTTTCATCCATTTTTCATCTGTTTTCTGTCAGTGGCCATCCGTTTTTCGTCAGTTGTTATCCGTTTTTCGTAAGTTGTTATCTGTTTTTCATCCGTTTTTCATCCGTTGTCATCCGTTTTTTTGTCCGATCCGTTTTTTTTGACGGATGAAAAATAGGGCATTCATCCGTTCAAAAAAAAACGGACATTGACGGAAGCGGATGAAAACGGATGTTAACTGATGATCATCCGTTGTCATCCGTTTTTACATAGAGATACATTGATGTCCATTTTTCATCCGTCAACGGATGGATGAAAGACGGACAAACGGATAGCATGTGTGAAAGGGGCCTAAAGGATTTGATGCTGAAGTTAGTGAAGCTGAGGACTTAACAAAGTAACAAAAGTAACAAAGTAAAACTTGGAATAGAGGGACGATGTTCTCTAGCTAATACATGTATAATGAGGATCTTTTCTTTCAAAATGTCTTACATTGTATAAAGAGCAAGTATGTATAGTAATCTGCTCTAAGCAAATTCCAGAATATTATTATTATTATATAGGATTTAATAGTGCCAACAGTTTATGACAGTTTATTTAACAGACTTTTTCTGCATTATGTACATTAGTCGCTGTGTTATTAAAGTATTAAAGCCTAAGTTAAATTGATTGTAAACGATCACCTTGTAAAACAACTCATTCAATTTAAAATAGAAATGAAATGCAAAACATTTTTGTATAGATATAAAAAAAAAAAACATTATAAATAACTTTTTTCCCTCTTTTATACGTGATCACATTCCCTCTGTTCTCAGCTGCATAAGAGCTGGAGGGAGGAGAAGCGGCAGAACACTGAGCATCCCAGTAAATGGCTGTGCGGGGGGGGGCATGTCAGGACAAGTCTGATCATTGGAAGAGAGCAGGCTGAGTTCCCAGCATAGTTAGAGAACTGATCACGCTGTGCTCTCCTGCTTAGTGTGGCCAGTTTTAATAGGAAAGCAGAAGGACTAGCAGGAACACCAGGGATTTCACACAAAGGAAGCAATACAAAGAGAAAAGGATACTTTCTCATACATGTACATGGTACAGCAGGCACATATCAGGAATATAAAGTGTTAAGGTAACAAACGCTTTTTTTTTTTAACCACATAACGACCACCCACCGCAGATATACTGCGGCAGGCAGCCGCTGCTGGGCAAAGTGACGTAGGGGTACGTCACTCGCTCAGCCGCCTGTGGAGGGCGAGCGCGTGCCGCCAGAGGCCCCCCCAGCTCGTTCCCTGGGGAGGTAGCGCGAGTGACCGGCGGCTCCGATGTCCGCCGGCCACTCGCAAGGGAGAAAGACAGACGGTGCAGATAGGAGGAAGAGAGCTGCTCAGGTGAGGAAAAGTGCTCCGGTACAGGTCGGATCCGTCATCCAAAGGTCCAAAAGTTCAAAGAAAATGTGACCGCACTCAGGAGAAGTTGAAGAATGAAGTCCTCCGTAGGATATAATGCATACAATGCTTCACATAGACACAGGACAGGTAAACGCGTTTCACGATTCTAGGATCGCTTAATCATTACCAAACAGACAGAAAGACAGACGGCTATCTAGGATCGTATGTCTCTGTGGTTACATCACAAGCCACGCCCCACAGTTAGAATCACGCCCCTAGGGACACACTTAACCCCTTGATCACCAATAAAGTTAACCCCTTCCCTGTTAGTGTCATTTTTACAGTAACAGTGCATATTTATAGCACTGATTACTGTAGTAATGTCACTGGTACCCCCAAAAGTGTCAAAAATGTCAGTCAGGGGTCCAATCTGTCCGCCGCAATGTCGCAGTCCCGCAAAAAAAAAACGCAGATCGCCGCCATTACTAGTAAAAAAAAAAACAATAAAAATGTAGTTAGTAAACACAATAACTTTTGCGCAAACCAATCAAAATACGCTTATTGCGATTTTTTTTACCAAACATATGTAGCAGAAAACAAATTGGCCTAAAATGTTAAAAAATTTAGATTTTTACATTTTTTTTGAGAATTTCATATAAAAAAATGTGAAAAATATTATTTTTTCAAAATTGTCGCTATTTTTTTGTTTATAGCGCAAAAATAAAAATTGCACAGGTGATCAAATACCACCAAAAGAAAGCTCTATTTGTGGGAAAAAAAGGATGTCAATTTTGTTTGGGTACAGCGTTGCACAACCGTGCAATTGTCCGTTAAAGTCACGCAGTGCCGAATCGCAAAATAGGGCCTGGTCTTTCAGCAGCCAAATCTTCCGTGGCTTAAGTGGTTAAATCTACATACAGTGCGACTTGTCCCCTGTCCAGCTGGCCATTTTCTTAGTTGAAATCTAAAGTCCGCTGCCCCCTCATACCCCCACATCAATAATCTTCTGGTTCTGCGGGGGCTAATATGGTCAGCTAGACCTGTCACGGGCATTCGTGAAGAGTGCTTATCATGCCCGCCCATCCCTCATTCATAGAAGCTGTACTATAACTTCCATCAATGAAAAGTGCTCTATGAATGGAGGATGGGTGAATAAATAAAGCGGCCACCCCCTTCGATCATGGAGCAGTTTTCATCTTCCCAATGAGACACAGGCAGCTCAAAATAAAAAGTGACAGATAATTGAAGTCTTCCCCACTCTATTCAAATCTAAAATCAAAATCGTTTGGCTAGAGCTACTCTTTAACTAAAAGTATATATATGTATCAAGTAAATGACTTAACATTGTAATAATTGTTTCGTTGGGTAAATGTTTAAAGAAAATCATAAAATATAGCCAGTGTGATACTAAACATAACCAACAGGTGGCAGTCCCAAACTGTTTTTTTTTTTCTGGATAAGCACAGATATTAAAGTGACACTAAATTCAAATTTGTATTACATCAATCAATCTAAAATATTAAGTATACATTGGCTTTGTTTCTTTTTTTTGTGGTTTGTTTTTTTAATAAAGAGTCCTACCATTATTTTCATGCTAATTTTAAAACTATGCTTGCACCCTATTCTCCACTGATGCACCTCACAGCTACTGGTGTAGAGCAAGCAGTGCAGTTATTTATTTCTGGTCACACATTCTGCTTTACTGTATGAGGGAATCTATCAAAACTGGAGTAGCCAGAATCTGGAGCAACTGTGCAGGGCAACCAATCAGCTTCTATATTCAGCTTGTTCAGTTAGTTTTGAAAATGAAATATTGAAGCTGATTGGTTGGCATGCACAACTGCCCCAGATTCTGGCTGCACCGGTTTTGATAAATTCCCCAATATGTGTACTAGAATTCCCATAGAACTGAATGTGTCTGCAGGTTAATGTGTAGTCCATCTCGGGGGTTAGCCGGAGAGCAGAGGCGTAACTAGAACCTTCAGGGCCCCTGTGCAAGAAACCATGAAGGGCCCCCCGGACTCCTGGCCGGGGCCCTTCCCTTCAAGCCTGGGGCTCTTCCCACTGATCCTGGGGGCCCTCCACTCTCGTTGCGGGGCCCTTCATTACGGTGCCACAGCGGGACCCTTTCACAAGTTCTGCAGTGGGCCCCCTTCCCGCCATCTTGGGCCCTCCCCAAGGTAGTGGAATGCCAGGGCCCGGTTGCAAGTGGGACCTTTGTGATCCTGGAAGTTCACCCACTGGTGTCAGTATTTTTTATTTTTTTGGTATTTTAATTGTATCTTTTATAATTTTTTTTTATTATTTTACAATGTCACTGACTATGACTCTGTCCATTCAGAAAAGGAAGATGCTGGTAAATTACATATTTGCCGACCCCTTCCTCGTTCTCTAATGTGACACATCCCCTGCAGCAGCAGGCAGGAGAGGGAAGGGATCACGGGGGGGGGGGGAGCACAGTGGGGGGGGGGGGGGAGACCAGGGGAGCACACAAGGGCCCAGAGACAGCAGAACACAAGTGAACTGGATAGGAGGAGTGGGGGGGGGGGGGGGCAGCATACAGAGGAACCAATCTCCTCCATTTTCCTCCTGCAGCTACAGGAGGAAAAGGAGTACAGTGATTTCTCTACATGCTGCCCCTCCTATCCAGGTGTACAGGGGAGCCACACAGGCCCCCTGGAGCATGGGGCCCGGTTGCAATTGCAACCTCTGCAACCCCTGTAGTTACGCCCCTGCCGGAGAGGGTGGCTACGCTCACATACACAAAAAGGGGCATAGAGAAGGAATGTAGCCACCCTAGAACAGGAAGTCTGAAAATAGCAGAAAAAGGCTTCCATTTGAAAGATGAAACAAAGGAAAACAGAAAAAAACAGTACATTCTAGCTATATTTACACATATTGCATTTATTTTATAAAAAGTGTGAGTTTAGTGTCACTTTAAAGAGATTTATAAAGAAGTTTATTATTTTATAAATTCCACATACAATATACAGTGTGCTATGCATACATGGAGAGTATTTCTTTTATGTTTGTAAAAGTGTGATTTATGGAAAAATGGAATCCTAAAGATATTTTCCATCCAAGGTCCCTTGCTGAATGATCTGTTACAGTGGGTAAGGCATTGCTCAGGAATGTCTTGGAAGTTGGAGAAATTGTTGTAGTGTGATAGATGAGAAATGGTTATAGGGCAGTTTCTGAAAAATTGGGCAGTGTACTGTAATCCTTGAGGAATTGTTAAAGAGCAGATTCTGAAAAAGTAAGTTGTAACAAGTGAGAGTGTTTTATTGTGCTGGTCCCTTGCTCTTGAACGTTGTTGCTGAGTCTGCAGATATGCACTCTGCTATTCGTTTTCTATAAAATCCTAAGGCAGCTAAAAACCTTAAGTTAACACTTTGTGTGGTTGAGTAATTAGTTGAAATCCTGACCATAAAGAGAAACTATAATTATTTTCGGTGTGTTTTAACCACTTCTGGACCGGAAGATTTTCCTGCTTAACCACTTAAGCCCCGGAGGATTTGGCTGCTCAAAGGCCAGGGCCTATTTTGCGATTCGGCACTGCGTGAATTTAACGGACAATTGCGCGGTCGTGCGACGCTGTACCCAAATGAAATTGACGTCCTTTTTTTCCCACAAACAGAGCTTTCTTTTGGTGGTATTTGATCACCTGTGCAATTTTTACTTTTTGCGCTATAAACAAAAAAAGAGCGACAATTTTGAAAAAATAACAATATTTTTCACATTTTTTTATATGAAATTCCCCCCCCCCCCCCCCCCCCAAAAATGTAAAAATCAAAATGTTTTAACATTTTAGGCCAATTTGTTTTCTGTTACTTATTTTTGGTAAAAAAAATCACAATAAGCGTATTTTGATTGGTTTGCGCAAAGGTTATTGCGTCTACTAACTATGGGAAAGATTTATGTCATTTTTATTCTTTTTTTTTTTTTCCTAGTCATGGTGGCGATCTGCGATTTTTTGCGGGACTGCGACATTGCGGCGGACAGATCGGACCCCTGACTGACAGTTTTGACACTTTTGGGAGTACCAATGACATTACTACAGTAATCAGTGCTAAAAATATGCACTGTTACTGTAATAATGACACTGGCAGGGAAGGGGTAAATACTGTTGGTGATCAAGGGGTTAAATGTAAGCCTAGGGGAGAGATTCTAACTGTGGGGGGGTTGGGCTTTTAAAATGATCAAAGAGACATGCGATCCTATATAGCAGGATCACATGGGCTCTGTGATCATTGCAGGCAGAAGGACAGACGGCTGTGTTTACCTCCTTTTCTCTCAGCGGGGAGAGATCGAGGGTGTCAGGCGGCAATCGGAGCCACCTGACACACGCACCAGCTTCCTCGCTGATGATCGGGGCGGGAGCGCGCTGCTGGCGGTGCACGCTCACCCCCTAGCTCCTCCCAGGCAGATTAACGTTTATTAACCTGATTCTGCCTGTAGGTGCCACTCTGCCGACGGTAATATACAGTAAGCGGTCGGCAAGTGGTTAATTATCAGGAGTCCCCACTCTCCCTGTTATATGTTTTATGTTTTGTATCTTTTTATAATACACTGCTCAAAATTAAAAAAACATTTTAATCAGAGTATAGCATCAAGTCAATTAGACTCCTGGGAAATTGATCTGGTCAGTTAAAGCGGAGCCCCCCCCCCCCCTTCCTCCAAAAATTAAAAGTCAGTAGCTACACATACTGTAGCTGCTAACTTTTAATATTAGGACACTTACCTGTCCTGGAATCCAGCGATGTCGGCACCACAGCCGATGTTAACATCAGCTGTTGGGTGCTGCCACCGCCATTGCCAGTAAGGGAACCCGGCATTGAAGTCTTGCGGGTTAAAAAACATTTCAATCAGAGTATAGCATCAAGTCAATTAGACTCCTGGGAAATTGATCTGGTCAGTTAAAGCGGAGCCCCCCCCCCCTTCCTCCAAAAATTAAAAGTCAGTAGCTACACATACTGTAGCTGCTAACTTTTAATATTAGGACACTTACCTGTCCTGGAATCCAGCGATGTCGGCACCACATGTTAACATCAGCTGTTGGGTACTGCCACCGCCATTGCCAGTAAGGGAACCCGGCATTGAAGTCTTGCGGCTTCACGGGCGGGTCCCTACTGCGCATGCGCTCAGCGCGCTGCGCTCGGTAATTGGCCTGGAAGCAGAGGGAGGAGTTGGGGGCCAAACCTCTGACGTACCTCGCCGCAGCGAGGTCTGACAGAAGTGGGGACAAGGAACCTGTCAAAAACAGGTACCCGCTCCCCCCTCCCCCCTGAAGGCACCGAGGGGGGGGGGGGGGCAAATAAGCCGAAGTTCCACTTTTGATTGGAACAACGCTTTAAGTAGCAGAGGGGGTTGTTAAACAGTTTCAGCTGCTTTGGTGTTAATGAAATTAACAACAGGTGCACTATATGGGCAACAATGAGATGACCCCCAAAACAGGAATGGTTTTACAGGTGGAGGCCACTGACATTTTTTTTCCTTACTCGTCTATTCTGATTGTTTTTCCCTAGTTTTGCATTTGGCTACAGTCAGTGTCACTACTGGTAGCATGAGTTGATACCTGGACCCTATAGAGGTTGCACAGGCATTCCAACTCCTCCAGGATGACACATTTATACGTGCCATTTCCAGAAGGTTTGCTGTGTCTCCCAGCACAGTCTCAAGAGCATGAAGGAGATTCCCATCAGCAGGACCTGTATCTGCTCCTTTGTGCAAGGTGGAACAGGGGGAGCACTGCCAAAGCCCTACAAAATGACCTCCAGCAGGCCACTGGTATAAATTTCTCTGACCAAACAATCAGAAAAAGATTTCATGAGGGTGGCCTGAGGGTCCGACATTCTCTAGTGGGCCCTGTGCTCACTGCCCGGCACTGCGGAGCTTGATTGGCAATTGCCATTAAACACCAGAATTGGCAGATCCGCCATTGGCACCCTGTGCTTTTCACCCTGAGCACATGTAACAGACGTGAAAGGGTCTAGAGAAGCCATGGAGAACGTTATGCTGCCTGTAACATTAATCAGCATCACTGGTTTGGTGGTGGGTCAGTGATGGTCTGGGGAGACATATCCATGGAGGGACATACAGACCTCTACAGGCTAGACAATGGCACCCTGACTGCCATTAGGTATCCGGACGAAATCCTTGGACCCATTGTCAGACCCTACACTAGTGCAGTGGGTCCTGGGTTCATCCTGGTGCACGACAATGCCCGTCCTCATGTGGAGAGAGTATGCAGCCAGTTCCTGGAGGATGAATGAATTGATATCATTAAATGGCCCCCACACTCGCCTGACCTAAATCCAATAGAACACCTCTGGGGCATTATGTTTTGGTCTATCTGACGCCGCCAGGTTGCTCCTCAGTCTGTTCAGGAGCTCAGTAATGCCCTGGTCCAGATCTGGGAGGAAATACCCCAGGACACCATCTGTCCTCTCATTAGGAGCATGCCCCGACGTTGTGAGGCATGCAAACAAGCACGTGGGGGCCATACAAACTACTAAGTAGCAATTTGAGTTGCAGCAATTAAATTTCAGCAAAATTAACTAGCCTGCTGCATCATTTTTTCACTTTAATTTTCTGAGTGTCTTTGAATTCAGCCCTTTGTAGGTTGATAATTTTCATTTCCATCAAACGATGTGGCATCCTTTTGTTCCTAACTCATTACCCAGTCCATTTGGATCAATGCTGCATCCACCTAGGTTAATATGATTGTATGCTTTTTTTCATTTCCGGACTTCTCTTTTAAAAACTGGAGCGTAGCCCTGAGGGTACCACCTGCTGGTCCATAGGAACTGTGAGGAGGATTGGTACTGCGGCTCAAGCTCCTGTATACCGTATATAATGAGTGTGGGATGAAAGCTGGCACACCACTGTGGGACTGTACAAATCACTTTGTTGAAGAAAGGGTAATACATCCATGTGATGCAATCATGATTAAGGCCTATTATGGCTGAAATGCATTAGCGGTGTTGCACTATATGGATATATTACCTTGTTTTAAAATAAAGCGATATGTATAATACCATGGGGGAGTACCGACTTTCATCTTATACACATTATTAAATTTTGCCAGTCTGGATGGTGATCACAAGAATCTACTCCCACAGTGGAATGCAATCAAAGATAAATGTAAATGGATTGACTAAACACAAAATGAAAACCTATTGTTAAATACACTCAGTGGGAAATAACTGAGCTTCTTCTCTTGGGGATTTTAAAATATATATACACAAAGTGCTGCGCTAATAAATAAAAAAGTCCTTAATTTAGAAAAATTCAAACATACAGTCCTTAAATTAAAAATTATGAGTAAAAGAAAAATCTTCCAATGTGACAAAGTCCCACTGCTGCCTTGGAACCAATAGCTTAGCAGTGAATCAACCACCACCTCCTAAGAAGAAGACCACCACCAAATGTAATTGGGTGTTCTCTTACCATAACATGGGAACCTTCTACTAAAAGAAAGGTCAAACAAGCTGGTTATCATGTGGTTCTCCAAACCACCTACAGACGTTTTAAGATTTATTAACATTTTTAACCGGTTGCCGACCGACGCAAGTACATATACTGCGGCGGTCAGCCCCAGCCTGGCAAAGTGACGTATGGTTACGTCACTAACCTGTCACTAGCTTGTGAGCCAATAGCGGGCGAGCGCGCGCTCGCGGAGGCTTGCGCCCGCCTCAGCTCGTTCCCTATCAAGTCAGTGCGTGTGACCGGCAGACCCGATGTCCGCCGGTCACTCGCTATCGTTCGCCGGGAAGGGAGAAAGGCAGGCGGCTGATGTAAACAAAGCCGCCTGTCATTCTCCCCTGTGTAAAAATGGAGATCACATGGTTCTACTATGTAGGACCGTTGATCTCTGTTCTTACACCAGTAGCCATGTCCAATCACAGTTAGAAACACGCCCCTAGGGACATACTTAACCCCTCCTTCCCCAATAAAGTTAACCCCTTCCCTGCCAGTGTCATTTTTACAGTAACAGTGCATATTTATAGCACTGATTACTGTAGTAATGTCACTGGTACCCCCAAAAGTGTCAAAAATGTCAGTCAAGGGTCCGATCTGTCCACCGCAATGTTGCAGTGCCGCAAAAAAAATCGCAGATCGCCGCCATTACTCGCCGCCAAAACAACAAAAATGACAAAAATCTTTCCCTTAGTTAGTAAACGCAATAACTTTTGCGCAAACCAATCAAAATACGCTACTGTGATATTTTTTTTACCAAGCATATGTAGCAGAAAACAAATTGGCCAAAAATGTTAAAAAAATTTTGATTTTTAAATTTTTTTTTGGGGAATTTCATATAAAAAAATGTGAAAAATATTGTTACTTTTGCAAAATTGTCGCTCTTTTTTTGATTATAGCGCATGATCAAAAAATCGCACACAGGTGATCAAATACCACCAAAAGAAAGCTCTATTTGTGGGGAAAAAAGGACGTCAAATTTGTTTAGGTGCAGCGTCGCACGACCGCGCAATTGTCCATTAAAGTCACGCAGTGCCGAATTGCAAAAAACCCCCTGGTCAGGAAAGGGGTAAAATCTTCTGGGGCTTAAGTGGTTAAAGAGGGTTTTACATTATTTGGTTTGTGCGTTTTTCCTTTTATGCCAACTGCTGTTGTTTGGGGAAATGGCCTGGAGTTCCTTGAGTGCCGCTCTTAGTGGAAGGTCCCTGTGTTCTGGTAAGAGCACACCAGATTCCCTTTGATGGTGGTCTTCTTAGGAGGTGGTTGTAGATTCACTGATCAGCTATTGGTTCCAGGGCAGAAGTGGGACTTTGTCACATGCTGGAAGGTTTTTCTTTTAAGTTTTTACTTAAGGACAGTATTTATGCTTGAATTTTTCTCATTTAAGGACTTTATTTATTTATCAGCGAAGCACGTATGATGTATAAGGAATACATGATGTAGCATGTATTGATGTCTAAATTACAGTGATAAATAACTCATGGTGTATCTGCAGCTAAGTACTTCAAGGAGTGTTTAAATGTGTTACACAAGCGTGGTTTTCTTTTATAGTTTTACAAATTTGAGATACAGCCTTGTAGATTTTAAGCAAGGATGTGGCAAGAAATCAAGACACTATAAACAAAGATCCAGAATATATTATTATTATGCAAAAATAAGGGATTTACATATATATATGAAAAACACGCCGCAACCAATACAATGAAGCAACAACAAAAAAAAACATTTACTACCTTTGCTACTGGGGCTTTGTGTGGCTTTTCCACTGAGGGGGCATCAGTCGAACAAGTTTCTGAAGGCTCCTTATCTTGGATAGTTGTGCTCTTCTCTTCCCAATACCCCATGACTCCTGCACCCGGTCTCAGTGGTTTATCCAGAAATGTCCTTAATTATACTTGGCCTTCTAGTAATTTTCAGTGTCAGTCCCATAGTAGTTTTATCCATCCATTGTGGCCATGTGTTAGTAATGAGATCTTATCAGGAAAAAACCTTGGTTTTAATAACCTCTATTACCCAACTTGGAATGAAAAGAATAGAGCTAAACTGAGCAAGTTTTAACCTTGGCTTTTTATTTTCTGAGCAGAAGTGAGTTGATATGTTAACGTAAAAGAATCAGGTACATTTTTGGGTAAGTAGGCTACATTCAAGTAATCTGAAAAAATTAGGAAAATCATGCATTCAGTTCAGTGCCCCTTTGTACCCCATTGCCCATAATAAGGGCTGCCACAAATCATAACAGTGACTCCACAAGGGTTCTAGAAATGACCTTGCAGAGATCTTTACTTACATAACTGGTGAAGGCTAATAGGAGCTAGGGTGACCACTTTTCCAAACTGCCATTCAGGGACACCCCCCTCCCCCCGACAACACCCCTGCCCAAAAAAAAAAAGATGATTTTTTTATACTTTTTTTTTTTTACATACATACATACATTTCAGGCCCCTGCCCCCTCCATATACATCAAATGCAGCCCCTCCTCCTCAAAGGTATAAACAATGCAGCCCCCTGCTGCCACTTCCCACTCACACACAAGGTAGCCCATCTTCCTCACATATACATAAAATGCAGCCCCCTACTCCCCCCCCAGCACATACACACAAGGCAGCCCTTCTGTCTCCTCACACATGCATACAATGCAGCTTCCTGTTCCCACTTTCCCCTATGAATACACACAGTGCAGTCTCTCTGCCCCCCCCTTCCCACATACACACAATGCAGCCCACCCCCCTTTCACACATACATGGAATGCAGCCTCCTGCCACTCACAAATACATAAAATGCAGCCCCCTGTTCAGGCCGCCACTGCTGTGTAATTAAGCGCCCTGCTGACAATACATGCCAGGACTGGTGTCAGACATTTTATTGAGAATTGGGTGTGTGGCACTGGCAGCAGACATCCATTGAAAAATTTAACTTACATTTTTTGTCCTCTTAAATGCTGATAACCCGCCGCCGCCGGCCGTTGGAGACAGTTACAGGAGCAGGCTGAGTTGAGCTGAGGCGGCGTCGCACAGTAGATGATCCCGGGCCGGCTCTGGCTGACGTCACCGTCCACCTCTGCTGCTCTCGTATTGGCTCGAATTGCAGGCAGCCCGCCCTCTAATGGTACACACAGCCCAGCCCAGCCATGACGAGCCATCCTCCCTCATCCAGCCGCGGACTGTCGGACATGATACACAGACAGTCCAGACTGAGACTCACGGTCGGCGGACATTACGGGACACTGCATTGTCCCGTAATGAGGGTGACCGGGACCCGGGACAGACTCCCCAAAAACGGGACTGTCCCGGGCGATCCGGGACACATGGTCACCGGGAGCATACTCCCTCTCTTCAGTTCATCGCAAAGGCATTTTTTAAGATTCCCCTGATGCAATCGGAACTAGAATTAGGTGGGTCAGATAATGTTTTTAAGACATCAGCAGTCCAATATGATGTTCTATATTCTATTTAAATGCTGTGGCATGTTTACAAGGGGTGGGGGAGGTAAAAGGCAATAATGTGAAGTGTTACCCACAAAACAAAGTGCTACGCACTGTGCTGGTTGATAAAACCCAGAATTGTACTGTAAAGTGATTGTTGTATTTCGACTGGCAGTTTGTTCCCCTGGTAACTTAAGAAGGTATACAGGCTTTGTTTTTTGTATACTTTAAGCTTTTTTTAAAAAATTGAGGGCCTCTTTATCATGCCTTTTTATTCTATTAAAGTGGTTCTAAAGTTGAAAGTTAAAAATTTTAAGGCCTCTTTATCATACCTTTTTAGTCTATTAAAGTGGTTCTAAAGTTAAACGTTTTATTACTTTAATGCATGCTACGCATAAGGCCCCTTTCTCACGGGGCGGATCCGCTCAAGGGACTCCGGTAGGTCAACGGGGATCACTCCGTTGATCCCCGCTGAGCAGCCAGATGATACATCCATCTCTGCTCACTGTACATAGACGGACCTATCAGAGTCCTGCTCTCCTCTATGGGGAGATCAGATGAAAACAGACAGCATGTCCGTTTTCATCCGATCCCATCCGATCCGACCCGCTAGACGGATGGTAAACGTATCACCATTCATCTGTTTTCAGCAGATCTTGTCTGACCGTATGGCAGACAGGTGTCAGCGGACACATCTCCGCTAACATCCGCCTCCCCATAGAGGAGAATGGGTGGCCCGATCAGGTCCGCCTGAAAAACAGATAGGCAGACCTAATTGGTCTAATCGTGTGAAAGGGGCCTTAAGGTTAAAAAAAATCTTCCACTAGCTTCCCCATTGACTCCTGCTGCTATAAGTCAGATCTAGTGAGGAAATATTGGGTGCAGGGCCAAGCTACGCTGTATGTGTCTATGGATGCACATACAGCTTGGCTTAGGAATGCGCTGACATGTGTGCCCATTAGCACAAAACTTATTATGGGGGCACATGCAGAACGGGAGGAGCGGAGAATGCCTGTGGGGGATGCCACAATATAAGGTAAGGGGCCGCTCTGTGCAATACTATTGCACAGAGTAGGTAAGTAAAAATCTTTTATTTTATTTTAAATAATGTATGATTTAAAGTTGCACTTTAAAGCGGTTCTCCAGTCTGTAACAAAAATGAAAAGTCAGCAGCTACAAATCCTATAGCTGCGGACTTTTAATAATAACGATGTTTACCTGTCCATGGATCCAGCGCTGTCCTCATCCATGCTAGTTTTTCACTAGCATGCGAGGTACCGGAACCGGCATCTTAAGTGTGGGCACCCGGCTGTGACAGCTTGTGGCTTCACAGCTGGCTGCCTACTGTGCTTGCGCGGGCTGCGCTTTAGGATTTGTTCCGCAGTGTTCTGGGACCTGTGCATCTCAGGAGCCTATAGGCAGAGAATTCTGAAGCCCCCCCCCCCAAATAAGCATGAATTCCTTTTGCAAGTTAAAACTCTTCCCAAACAAAAATGCAGAAATTCCCCATCTCCACAGTCCAAAAAGCACATACAGTATCCTTGCCCCCCAATCCCACCTTCCAGCTCAATACCCCCCAAATCACCCCTCCTAGCACACATCCTCTTTCCTTCCAAATGCCCCCTCCTAGCATAAATTCTCCCCCCAAATCCCTCCTCCTAGCACAAATCTACCCCTCAAATCCCCACTCCAAGCATAAACCCCCCCCCTAGTACAAATCCTCTCCTCCAAATCCCCCCTCCCAGCACAAATCCTCTTCCCCACTCCTAGTGTAAATCCTCCCCCTAAAAGTCCCCTCCTAGTAGAAATCCTTCCCCCTATTCTGTCCTCCTATAACAAATCCTCTCCCTAAATCCCCCTATCTAGTACAAATCCTCTTCTCCAAATCCTCCCTCCTAGCACAAGTCCTGCCCCTCCCCCACACCCACCACAAATCCTCAACCCCCAAATCCCCTCCTAGTACAAATCCCCCCCCCCCCCCCAAAAAAAAATTCCCCCCTCCTAGCCCATATTCTCTCAAATCTGTCCTTTTAGCACAACACCCTTCAAATTACCCCTCCCAGCTCAAATCTTCCCCAACACATACGTCCCTTCCCCCCTCCTTCTAGGACCAATTTACCCCCTCCCCCCCATTACCCTTTCCTTCTCAGCACAAACAGCTCCCCCCCACCTTACAGAATTAGAGAGGAGGTGCGGGGTCTCTGTGCCCCCCCCCCCCCGGCAAGTTCCTCATGAACATTGTGCCCATGCCGGCTGAGGAGAATGCTATGATATATGATAACAGTGCTCCTCCATACAACAGATAACAGAGTATACTCTTAGATCAGAAAGTACACGGCTTGATTACCTGCCCCTACCACCTCTAAGGACTGCTTATCTCCCGGAAATGTGGGTAGGGGCAGGTAATCAAGCCATGTACTGTGTGATCTAAGAGGATCTTGTGTATTTCGCTGTATGGAAGAGCGCTCCACTAACAGGAGTGGGGAGAGCACAGAAATCCCTCACCTCCTTTCAGCTCTCTTCTTGCTAACAATTCTCCTGTCTGGACTTGCAATGACGTGGGTACAATGTTCATGGGGGGGCACAACTGAAATCTAGGGGGTCACAGCCCACCCTAGCACCCCCCTAAATCTGGCCATGTACAGACAGGCATGCCTCTAAGAGGGATGCCTATAGGCACATGCCTACAGTGCCTATTTGGAAATCCAGCCCTGGACCTGTGATGTGTCCCAGAAGACTGCAGGAAGGATGGAGAACTTCCACTTGGATTCCCTAGGAGACCTAGAAAGAAGTGGGAGTGGGTACCTGTCAAACTAGGTAACAACCCCCCCCCCCCCCACTCCAAATTAGGTAGAGGAGGGGGGAAGGATTAAAGCAGAAATTCCTCTTTTGGGTGAAGCTACACTTTAAGCTCACTCTCAGTAACCTGTTCACAAATAAGGCAAGTGCAATGATGGAGTTGGTGTTGCATGTCTTTGTATATATACATGCAAGCGGTTATATTGGACTACTGCTGTACAGAAGTGGTTAGGTTACTGTTTTTCTGGCCACTAAGTGTATGTCCTATAATTATATGATATATTGAGAACATCTTTAGGGAGGGATATTTGTCCTCAGCGGATCTTTAAAGTAAGATACATTACTTGCAGAGGAAACAAACCAGTTGAGTGTCACATTGAATGAGAGAGTATTTAAAACATCCTGGAGTTTTCCCTGGTTGGAGCTCATCCAGCCATTCTCGTTAATGAATTGATACTCATTAAAAAATATAGTGCGCTGGCGGAATGAGTACTCCTTGTGTGAGATATAAATTGGCATAGTTAAACATATCGAAAAAATGTAATGTCCCTTGTTCCTGCTGGGGACATTGCAGGTACAACTAATATGTTATGCTTGTAGGCCTATTGTAGACATAAAATTTTAACTTTCTACATAAACCCTGTTGTTGTGAATGTGTTATGTGTGTATTTTTTTTTTTTTTATTATTACAAAGTTTTAAAGCATTTTTAGTAATAGTGCTTCGGATCTTTAGACAAAGGATTGCTTTACAGTCATTTATATCAGTCTTTTTCATTTGCTGATATAGATAATCACTCAGACATTCATTAGGTGGAAGCGGAACTTAAGATATCCTAAAGGGTGCTTAATGTGTATTTCTGCTTTGCAGTCAAACAACACTATATGTTTATTTTTATGTTTTCTTTCCCTCATGCCTTGCCTTTTTTTTTTTTTTTTTACATTTCTTACCTTTTAGATGTTTCTTAGGAGAAGGTGTCATGGTAGATTGCTAGCATTTCTGAAAAAGTTCAGAGTTAGCCTATTCCAATAGCTAAGGCTGGCCAAAGATGAATCATTTTTTTCATTCAGACAGCGGGTAACAGATTTCTCCATCCACACAATCAAGATGGATAGAGAAATCAGAATACACTTATCAATGGCTGGAGTTCAACTTCTGTCCAATGGGAGCAGTCACACATGGATCAAAGCTCGACCAGTTCCCAATGAACTGGCCAAATTCCAATCCATCTATGGCCAGCTTAAAAACAGCCTGCATTTTCTCTCATAAACAGACAATGCAGAAGCTCAGCTTCTAAGTCTTCAGGTGTAACTAGAATCTTCAGGGCCCCGATGCAAGAGACCATGAAGGGCCGCCCTGACACCCGGGTGGGGAACTTCCCCTTGAGCCTGGGGCCTTTCCCACAGATTGTGGGGCCCTTTTCTCCCATCGCGGGGCCCTTTATTGTGGTTCCACAGTGGGACCCTTTTACTTGTTCTGCAGTTGGCCTCCTTCCTGCATTCTTGGGGCTGCCTCACGGTGGTGGAATGTCAGGGCCTTGTCGTAAGTGTGACCTTTGCGATCCTAGTAGTTCCACCAATGTTGTCAGTAGGACTGTGAATGGTGCCAGTCAGTTGAGCAGTGGATGGTATCAGTATGGCAGTAATGCAGTGGATGGTGTCAGCATGGCAGTGGACTTTGTCAGTAGGGCAGTGGACAGGGTCCGTAGTTTTTTTTTTTTTTTTTGTTATTTTATTATTTTTTACAATTTAATTTAATACTGTCACATAAGCGTATGGGGCCCCCGTGATTTCTAACAGCAGCTCTGCCGATCACTGACTGTGTCCATTCAAAAAATAATTCCCTCGCCCCCTCCATCCTGAAAGCATGGCAGGAGGGGGGAGAGGGAAAGCCGTCAGCGCTGAGGGTAGAGGAGAGGACAGGGGAGCCCACAAGGGCCCTGAGGCAGCAGAAAAAAGTAGCTTTCCTCCCGCTGAATGCCCATTTTCCTGTGATTTCAATAGCTGAAGGAAGAAAATATAGGGCATCAGTTCCACTATATGACACCCCTGCTGCCCCTCCTATCTAGATGTAGAACCAAAAAATAAGAAATAGACAGAGGGCGCATCGGCCCAGTGCATTATCCTCAATGTAAAAAGCTTTATTATATAAAAAAGGTACTCACAAACAGATGCTTGAAAAAGGCATATCACATCACAGTGGCTGTAGTGCCCACGGTATTACATCAAAGATGAAACGGTCACAAAAACTGGCTAACGCGTTTTGAGGTCCTGTCTCTTCTTCAGAGCCAACTAAACTGTGCCTCTGCTCTTCAATCTAAACCATCAAACCAACAAGAGGGGGGTGGTCAGCTCCTTGGCCCACCAGTACCAGTACTAGCAATTCACTGACTGTAACTGCAATTTTTTACAGAATATATTGTTACATTTATATTTAGGTAAAGAATCTCTCTCTCTCTCTCTCTATATATATATATATATATATATATATATATATAATATAGTATCTCACAAAAGCAAGTACACCCCTCACTTTTTTGTAAATATTTTATTATATCTTTTCGTGTGACAACACTGAAGAAATGACACTTTGCTACAATGTAAAGTAGTGAGTGTACAGCTTGTATAACAGTGTAAATGTGCTGTCCCCTCAAAATAACTCAACACACAGCCATTAATGTCTAAACTGCTGGCAACAAAAGTGAGTACACCCCTAACTGGAAATGTCCACATTGGGCCCACAGTGTCAATATTTTGTGTGGCCACCATTATTTTCCAGCACTGCCTTAACCCAGACCAACCCCCAGATGACATCACGTATGACGAAACATTTAGGGCATGGTCTACGGTGGTGACGACATTGCGTTCCTCGGTTCTATTTGGAGGGTGGCTGATATCCCTCCCAGAAGCTGGGTTAGTGGAAGGAAGCCCGCAGGACAGCCGCAACACCACTGCTGTTTGTACGCCTGATCTAATTTAGTCATTTAATATTCAATGATCCATTTGATACACTGGAGGATATATGACGATCCTTTATGGATAAATGAGATACTTGGCTTGACCACCTATAATTTAGTGGTCCACTAAATCTGGTAAGGAGATTACCTTATCACAGAGGGTGTGAAGTGTTCTTCCTGATTTTCCAGTCATCCTTTCTCCCTATCCGTTTTGTGGTACCTCTGCGATTGGTGGTGTCATCTACCCCTTTTCTCTCCTGGACCTGATTACTTTTTATGGATGTTTTATGGACGTTTTTTTAATTTCTGTCTCATCAATTTTATTATGACCTTTTTATAATCATATTATATTTATGTTTCTATTGTTATTAGCGCTGCACTATTTGTTTTTTGATTTGTATTTTGGAAGTCTGTATTGCTATTCCAAGTGCGAGCAGCTCCCCTCTCCAGCGCAGTGTTTGCTTGGTTTGAATTATTACTAACAGCAGAAGAAACAGCACAGGGTACATATCTTGCTGACTATAAATTATGTCCCTTGTGCTGATTTTTCTGTTTTTGGTTTTGTCTGCACTTAGGCTTTAACCCTTTGTTAGGACAGATTTGAATCTGGCAAGCAAATAATCTGCATCTCATAAATTGGAAAATTACGTTTAAAATGATTTAATATATATGATTAATATCTGTGTGGATACCTTTATTTTTTTAATATTCTTTCATATTATATTGTTACAGCAGTAGGTAAGCTTGCCAAACTTGTTTCTGATAAATAATCTTTCTATATAAGAAAAAACACAAAGTTCTGGAATGGGCGATAAGGATTTTGGCATTGGTAACAAAACATATTTATGAAACAGATGTTGTTTGTTGTTGTAATGTGTATTTGCAGATCATAGGGTTTTTGTTGTAATTAAAAAAGTGACTTTATTCTCCATAGAAAATAATGAGAAACTAATTTCTGACTTTGCCCATTCAGAGCAGTTATGTGCTCATTGTCGTGAAGATGTAAATTCCTAATTGGAGTTCCAGACGGTCATAGCGGTCATCCGGCCCTCCAATGCTAAAAACGGATCCATCAGATTAACATGGCAGCAACACTATAGATATCAATAATAAAAATAATTTAGATACATTTTAAAGATGAGAGGTTCCATTTATTTTGAGCTTTGCCATTGGGTTTGCATTGGTCAGTTGCTATGTTTTTGTGGTCTTAAGATGCTATTGTTGATACTGCAATGGAAGAGACTTGTATTGGTTTGATAGGACATTTCATGTAGTTCAGTCTTATTTGTCCACTGGTCCAAATCATTTGGTGGAGGGGGGATTATGGTCTAGGGTTGTTTTTCAAGGGTTGGGCTTGGTCCCTTCGTTCCAGTGAAGGGAACTCTTAAGGCGTCAGCATACCAAGACATTTTGCACAATTTCATGCTCCCAACTTTGTGGGAACAATTTGGGGATGGCCCTTGCCTGTTCCAACATAACTGCGCACCAGTGCACACAGCAAGGTCCATAAAGACATAGATTAGTGAGTTTGGGGTGGAGGAAGTTGATTGACCTCAACCCGATAGAACACCTTTGGGATGAGTTAAAGCAGCCTTTTTCAAATAGGGTGCCTTGAGGTTTTTTCAGGGGTGCCTTGGCAAAATGCCTAAAAATTGCCCAAAAATTGTATACAAACCAGCATGTGGATGAAGTCTGTCTTTTAGTTACACAAAACCACAAAACCATAGATTTTCATTGTGCACATTCTAGCTGTCGCCGTCCTAACGACCATTGGCATAATCAGTTGATAAGGAAGTTGTCAGTTGCCTGCATATCATCCTTGTTTGACCCTCCCTTGTATCTCTCTATCCGTGTTAGGATCACTTTAGCTAGGTGATGGAGAAAAACTGAGAGAGAAGCGAAACATTTGAATACTAGTCAGTACCAGTTTGCAAATGTGTATTTGCTTTAGTAGAATAAATCTCCTCTAATGTTGGGTGTCCGACGTGTGTGGATTTTGCTGTATTATATAAAACTATTAGAATAATTTTTCACATTTTAGAATGGAGTGTCTCTAGGCTGTCCATAATTTTTAAAGTGTGTCTTGACCGAAAAAAAGGTTGAGAAACACTGAAATTGAAGCATAGACTGTGAACCAGGCCTTCTTGTCCACATCAGTGCCTAGCCCAGTGTTTCTCAACCTTTTTTCGGTCGTGGCACCCTTAACAATTCTGCACAATCTCGAGGCACCCCATTCTAAAATAAAAAAAAACAAAAAAAAAACAAATAGTTTTACGTAAGGCAGCAACATCCATACATATGGGCCATCAACATTAGAAGTGATTTATTCCTCCACTATTGCAAACTGGTACAGACTAGTATTCTAGGATTTCTCTTCTCCCTCAGTTTCTGTTATTCTATTTGCTAATGTGACTCCAGTGCTGATGGAGAAGGGATGAGGAGGAGTAAATATGGATGCTGTGCAAGCACCCGTCATTCTCCTTATCAACCGGTGATGTCACTGGTTGTCAGGGTGCCAGTGACTTGACCCGCACAGTGCCCAGGGTTGTCAGGTTGCCAGTGGCTTGACCCGCACAGTGCCCAGGGTTGTCAGGGTGCCAGTGGATTGACCAGCACAGTGCCCAGAGTTGTAATTCTACAAAGTAAAAACCTGTGGCAATTTGTTGCCATTTTGCCAAGGCACCCCTGAAGAATCCAGGAGGCACACCAGGGCGCCACGGCACCCTGGTTTAAAAAGGCTGGCCTAACCTCACAAATGCGCTTCTGAGGAATGGTCAAATATTCCCATAGACACACTCCTAAACCTTGTAGACAGCCTTCCCAGAAGAGTTGAAACCGTTATAGCTGCAAAAGGTGGGCCAACTCAATCCTACGGGCTAAGACTGGGATGGCATTAAAGTTCAGATGCGTGTAATAGCAGGGGCCCCAATAATTTTGGTAATAGAGTGTATGTACAGCTGATGTAAAAAGACATTATAATCCTTTTGTATCAGATCATGGTTTCAC
This sequence comes from Pelophylax lessonae, assembly GCF_965119305.1. NCBI lineage: Eukaryota > Metazoa > Chordata > Amphibia > Anura > Ranidae > Pelophylax > Pelophylax lessonae. The sequence continues at coordinate 521,976,658 of NC_138770.1, read as the reverse complement.
ATTTGGAGTGGACATCTTCACTGTCTCCCTGCCAGAGGGGCTATCCCACAGGCTTGATCAGCACTTGGTGCAGTCGCTGCTCCTAAACATTAAGGAAACCTTTATATAGTGGATATTTCCAATACAGGAATAATCCTGTTATCATCATCACCCTGTATACCAAAATTGAGGAGATATTGGGTGCTTCATGGTTATCATCCAAACACCAATAGGATCTCCTGAGGAAGCTGCATAGCGAAACACGTAGCGATCCATTGGTATCTACACACTAGACCCCATATTGACCCGGACATGGCAGGTCCGCCGTTTCTGAGATTCACAGGCACCAGACCCTGGCACACATTGGGCAACTTATGGGTTCCCTTTCTATAGGAGTATGCTGTATAGCACCTTCATGCATATCATTCATGTTAAGGTTTTATTGAATATTTCTATCATGTTGTCATGTTGTCAAAATACATTTTGTATGGTTTTTATATTTGAGTACTCATTATTTCCTTATGGGTGTAACAGTGGCTGCCTTCAAAGCCCTATTACCTACAGGGTTTTTTCTTTCTCTTTACTTGTATTAATTGGATGTGGTGCCACAATACACAGGGTCACGTCTCAATCTTGTATATATAGTTTCCCATTTTGTCGGTCTTCACTTTCATCTGACAAAATGTAAGGGTTACCATATGGTCACTCAGTCTGAGCAAATTCTATCCACCTGCCAGGAGCATTAAACAGATGGCAGTGACCGGCAGTGACCGTGTAAAAGCAAGGTGTAACTATCCAGCCTGCCTAGATAAACGAATCACCTTCTGCAGCATTTTCAACAGAAATAAACACGTATGTGTTATATGTTCAAATACTTTAGGAAGAAGGAATCCATTTCCACATTGCCTAATATTTGAAAAGCATCAAATATGGTGGATAACATTAATGAGAACCTAAGTGTTCCATTAGTATTTTTAATCGTTCTGTAGGAGGTTTTGAATGATAGTCTCTCGTCCCTTTTTAGTTAGCAGAACATGTTGCTAGGCAACTTTGGCCACCATATGAGAGGAAAATTACCCTATCCACGCTGCAAGCATAGCATCTGATTTTATACACTTTGCCAGAAATTACATACATGACTTTCAATGCTATAAAATAAGGAAATTACATGCTTTGAAAGGGAACACTGTATACTGCAATGCTTAAAGTAGAATTTCCGCCATAACCTAACTAACTTGAAATCTACTCGCAGCCACATTCTAAAACGAATCTATCTCGCCCTGTAAAGAAGAAATCACTGTACTTACCTGTCCTCCAGTCTGGTCCCACGCTGAGCTGTCAGCGGTGGCTTTACTGTGTAGGCGTGTGCAGGAGAGGCACTGACTATGGAAGCCCCATAGTAAGTCTATGGGGGATTTCACTTCCCAGGCATTTCCCAGCCGTTGTCGGTTTTCTCCTGCACACAACATCCGCCACTAGAGACCGGACCAGATTGGCCTTAGAAAAGGTACATATAGCGTGTTCTTCTTTACATGGCTAAATAGATTAGTTTTAGAATGTGGCTGCAGGTAGGTTTAGAGTTATTTAGGTTTTGGGTAAACTTATACTTTAACTGCCCAAACTATAGTTTTTTTATATATACTACTATTTTTTTCTTTGGCAGTAGTTGACAATATATGTATTCGTAGTAATTAAAAGGTTTTTGCCTCAAGCTCCATCTTGCAAATTATTCTTATCCCACTGTTATTTATAAGAGTAGAAGTCTGTCCCTGGTAGGGTGCATTTTCTTTCAAGGGGGAAACCATTGACTGGGACAAGGGGGAGGTCTGTATAGTAAATGTTATTTTTTTATTTGACCCTCCTGGACCCCCTGAAACCCATCAATGGACCACTTAGGTGTCCATAGACCCTAAATTAGGAAACCCTGCCCTAGAGGAATCAAGATCAAGTACCATGCATAATGCACTGTAGAAAAAAGTTGGTGAGGACTTATGAGGGAGTGTGGCAAATAGGAATGGTCATTACCATTGCCAGTTTTTTCCAAGTTAGTGTAGAAATACAGGGCTTGTTTGGGGAAAATTATTTTTTGAATACAAAAGTTTTAATTTAGTTTTTCAGTAGCAGAACAGCTGACCCTTCTGGCAATCTGCTGTTATAATTCAGATGTTCATGGTCAACAGAGACAGTTATGAAACTACTGTTACAAACATGTTACAAATGACTTGACAGACTGCTTGCATGTAACATACGATTGAAATAGACTGCACATTAGACTGCACATTATAAAAGACTGTTTGCATGTCACTAAAGACTGTTACGTACTATTCTCATGTACCAAAAGTCATAGATTGCTTGCTTGTTAATGCAGATCGTTGTTCTCCAATTGACATAGAAGCCGCCCTGATGAAAGTCAAAGCCACACATTTACTTTTTTATTCTTTTTTTTTTTTTATAATTTGTTTTAATTACATCCTGTCACCAGAGCAGTGCAGTGTTACCATAGTGACACTGCACTACTCTAGGGAGGTGATTTGGATCTATTTTTTTTTTTTCAATGTACCACTATTTGCTTATACTGTCATGAAGGCTGTGTTAACAATCAGTTCTCGGCTGCATTCCTGTAGCCATCGAGTACTACTGTGATCTCTGTGATTGACTACAGCTATCACATGGTACAGTGAGGCAGTGCTAGGCCCTGTACCATGTGATCTCTGTGATCAATCACAGGAGTTCTACATGGCAGTATGAATGACGATCACATGGTACCAGGAGGAGTGTCACCTCTTGTCATCGGGGGCATGCATGAGGTGCAGATCTGGGATTATGTACCAATACGGCCTCCCAGAACGATGTATGTCCCACCTGGCAGTTATATGCATTTGCCAGGTGGGAAGTGGTTAAATAAATAATGTAATAAATCGCTCTTTTTCTAAACCACAATTTGGTACAACAAAAGATTGTAAATCTGTAACCACACTAAACTAGCTACTGTATATAAAATGCTAGCAGCAAAATAAAAAAAAATGAAGGCTCAGAATAGAAAATTTGTCTTAAATGAACTAATTTCTAATAGTTAATGTGGTTTTTGTTCAGGAAATACATTCATTCATACCCAAATCAATTGCTAAAAGAAAACAAAATGTTTAGGTACTTTTGGTCGACATTCGCCATCACACGGACTAATGAGAATTTTCATACAAATGTTTGTACAAATGTTCTTAAATCTACTACTTTTTGCTAGTTTTAGCAATTCCTAACGAGATGTCCCAGTATGCTTCTACATGTGACCTACAGTAACTGAGGGTTGTGTTAGTATTTAAGCTCATGTTTATTACCACACCTGGGGCCAACCAGGGGAACTGGAGCGCACCAAAGGATACAGTCTATATTTTCTTTATGATAGTTCTCCTCTGAGGATTTATTATGATATGATTGTTATATTTTTTTGGCAGAAGGAAGAGAGACTGATGCTTCGAGACTTAAAAGTTTGGATTGAACAGTTCGAGCGGGACATCACCCGAGCGCAAACAGTAGAAAGCAGCTTACAGGACAGATATCAGGTATACGAATATGCCTCTGTTACCTTGAGCTAACTGAAATTTCCATTGCATATGTGTGTATTCTGCTAGTTAAAACTGTTAAAATGAGCACCCTATAGTGCATTATGACAGAACTTTTTTTTTTATATTCTGCATGTTTTATTGCTGTGTGGTGAGATATCTCTATGCTTCCTGGACAGCAAACGAGGACACCTACAGCTTTAAAACATTTATTTTTTATCGGAAAGAGTTAGAACCTCTGCCAGGTTTGTATTGCTGTCTCTGTTCACAATATGAATTCGGAAGTTTACCTTTATGTTCTTGAAATGAGATCTAACAAATACACAAATTGGGTTTAGTAATGAGTAGTCCTCTTTTTTTCTTAGCTTTTTTTTTTTGTATTTGTTTCTTAAATGCACTCTTTATCATTTTTTGTTCTTGCAGACATTTAAACAATATAGAGTCCAGTATGAAATTAAAAAGAAGCAAGTCGAAAGTGTTATTCAGCCATTGAGCAAAGATGGAAAATTATCACTTGATCAGACAATGCTGAAGCAAGCATGGGATAAAGTTTCAGCAAGGGTATGTTGCTTTTTGTAATGTATATGTATTGATCCACTTAGTCTTGCTTTTTATCTTTTTTTTACATTCTCCCTTGAATTTGATATTCCACTTATACTAGAAAAAGACTGAATTTGCCCATGTGAAAAGCATGTCTGGCAAAGTACTGAAGAGAGAGAACGCTGCTCCAGGTGTGTGGTGATAGCTAGGAGATGGAGTATCCCATAGAGTGCTGGCCCTGGCCCGCCTCCATAGAAAACTTATAGAAAAAGAAATAGCCGCATATCTAGGAATTCCAGTTTTCTTTAGATTTCTTTTAATTCCAAAATGTTACAAATGATGACACCAAAGACACCAACATGAAGTCATGTAGACGCGTTTCAAACATACATCTTGTGCTTAATCATTACCAAATGATTAAGCACAAGATGTATGTGTGAAACGCATCTAAAACGCGTCTACGTGACTTCATGTTGGTGTCTTTGGTGTCATCATTTGTAACATTTTGGAATTAAACGAAATTTTAAAGGCAACTGGAATTCCTGGATGTGCAGCTATTTCTTTTTCTATATGTCCGGCAAAGTGTGCTGGTATCTGTCCTAAATGGAATATAATGAACACACTTGGCATTTTTGTAGTGAGCAGCCAGCAAAAAGAAAAAAACAGATATGTGGCAACTAAACCTGGTGAAAGATTACACTCAGGCTCTCTGTACATGGCTCCAATGATACCATCTTAAAGTGACACGTTGCAAGAAAGTATGGGGGGTCACAATTCATGACCTAACAAAGATAATGCTGGTTGCCTGGCTGTGATTGACTTAAAGCTCATCTCCAGGGAATGGAAAAATGCTCCCAGGTCCTCCACTCTCCCAGCAGCTGGTGATCTTCTCTGCTCCCCTATGCTTCGGCAGTGAGCTGTCCTCACCTCGAATGCAAGGCTGTGGGCTCTACTATGGAATTGATGATGACAGGATGGAATTGATGCATTGGTATCTGACCCCTGCTCGCATATCTAAATATGTCCCTGGACAAGCTTCCCTCTGCTTCAGGGGCTGTGGACGAGAGGGAATGATGGTACATATATGGTGGACATGTCCAAAGGTACAGAGACTGTGGATTCGAGTGTAAAAGCTAATAATACCAGTCCTCCACTGTAACCTACAAAAAGATCCAGTTGAAGCCTTATTAAACAAGCCTTTCCAGGCTGTACATTGAAAAATAGAAAAATGAATTGCCTATGTATTCAGTGCCACTAAACAAACTAGTGCCCAATCCTGAAAGTCCCCCTTGAAGAACTTTTAGAAAGTCAAAACTAGTCTGAACGGCATGATGGTCAATAAAAAGTTGACAGCTATAGTGGAAGACAAACAAGACCAGTTTTTGAAAATCTGAACTCCGTAAATAGATTTCTTGCAACTCAGTCACAGGGCATTACATCTTTGACTTCAAACCCCTAAGTTTAGGGACTGTATAACGTTGGATAACCACAACATAGCATCCCAGGGTCCCCACCCTCCTTTCCTCTCTCTCTCTTTAATTGTATCACTTTTTTCTTCAACTCTTCCTCCTCCCACCTTTTTTTTTTGCCCAGCCTTGGATTTCCGAGAAGGCCTTAGGCCAGGGGGGTCAAACTCAATTTCATTGTGGGCCGCATCATCATTATAGTTGCCCTTAGAGGGCCTATTCTATCTGTAGCCCACCACTATCAGAAGTCAAGAGCCCCCACCGTCCCTTACATCACAGTGCATCCCCTTTACCATGTGCTTCTGCTGGGAAGAAGCTGGAGGCAGGGCTAGGAAGCTGCAACTGCAGGGTCTGGAGGATGGCTGGAGTCTGCTGAATGCTGAGACCAGTGGAGGTGGAGAGGAGGGTGTGCTTTGGCTGCACTGAGAGGTGCATGATCTGAAGGAGGAGTTGTGTCCTCCCCTCTGCTGCCTACTGCTGAGTTGGGGGGGGGGGGTGGTCCTCTCTGCAGCTGCAGGGGGATGCACAGGATCTGGCAGAGGAGTTCTGTCCTCTCTGCTGCCGTCTGCTAAAACAAGGTGGGGGCAGACATGTGGGGAGATGCAGCAACCGCAGGAGAGGTGCAAGGGCCACATGAAATTGCCTGGAGGGCCGGATTCGGCCCACGGGCCTTGTGTTTGACACCTGTGCCTTAGGCCTTAGGTCATAAGCTTTACCTCTGTGTATACCCTAACCCCTGTCTCCCTCACTTTGGATGACTAAGCAAACACGTCTTTACATACACTAATGCCGTAGTAGGAAACCTAATTACTGTTTTTAACCCTCTTTCAGCATGGTTAATTACATTGGATACCTGTTTTTTGGCTGGTATACCTTGATTACCCACACATGAGGTTTTCTTCATTTGGGCCTTTTGCGCTTCCAATTCTCTCCCCATACTACAGCCCTGTTATGAAGTGTGATTCTTCTTATGTACACATTCTGGTTTAAGTTTTTACCCTTGTATTATAAACTTCGATAAACACTTATTGAACCAGAAAATTTTACAACAAGGCATACAAAAGTATGTATTTGCTGTTTTGGGTATACATATGTTGTTGTCAAATCCAGTAAAATTTAATAATAATATAATGTACAACAGTTCTCCTGCACTCAAGTGATGTATGAAGGGGGGAAAGTGTTGTGGACTTAAATAGGTATAGCTTATGGTCTTGCTGCCTCCTCAATATCAAGGGTATCCGAAACACACTAGAAGACAACAACAAGAGAAGGGTGCACCGACCTAGTGCATTACCACTAAAAGTGTTTATTAAAATTATAAAAAGTATATATTATAGTCACAAAACACATGTGGGTATCACACATATCAACATGATCAACACAAGATCTCCAAAGTAGCCAAGGCACTGCATGGTGCTGGATAGCATGCAGTGACCCGTATGAGTCTGCTCAGGCTAGACTAATGCATTTCAAGGGCGAACCCTCTTCCTCAGAGCCAAGAAGTGCTTCTGGACCTCATGCTGCACTAGCAAGGGGCTATATGGAGAACTAGCTCCACCCACTCCTGTCCCGCCCCACAGGTGGCAAAGGTCGACAGGAGGGGGATTGAAGGAGAAACCACTAACACCAGCAGCCTCCACCAACTGGTGGGGGGTTGGGGTAGGCTGCTGGTGTTAGTGGTTTCTCCTTCCATCCCCCTCCTTTCGACCTTTGTCCCCTGTGGGGCAGGACAGGAGTGGGTGGAGCTAGTTCTCCATATAGCTCCCTGCCAGTGCAGCGTGAGGTCCAGCAGCACTTCTTGGCTCTGAAGAAGAGGGTTCGCCCTTGAAACGCATCAGCCTAGCCTGAGCAGACACATGCAGTTTACTGCATGCTATCCAGCACCGTGCAGTGCCTTGGCTACCTTGGAGATCATGCGTTGATCATGTTGATATGTGTGATACCCACACCTGTTTTGTGAGTATAATATATACCTTTTATAATTTTAATAAACCCTTTTAGTGGTTATGCACTAGGTCGGTGCACCCTTCTCTTGTTGTTGTCTTCTAATAATAATATAATGCCTGACAAACATACCTGACCTATTTGGAAAGCTTTCATTCTCAATTCCCTGAGTTGGCAAATGAGGGTTATCATTTCATTAATGGTAAACTATGCTGATTCTTAAAATATAGTTCTGAGGCCCAGTACGTGCAGTAGCTCACAGTGGTCAGAAAGATTTCGTTTTCTTGACTTGCATAAATACAATGAGCCTGGTGAAAGTATTAAGAATACTGTATCTTATGACTTTATTTCAGATTCTTGATTGGCATGTACAACTTGATAAATCCCTACCAGCTCCTTTGGGAACTATTGGCTCCTGGTTATATCGAGCAGAGGTTGCACTCAGGGAAGAAATTATCATTCAGCAATCTCATGACGAAACAGCAAAAATTGTACACAGAAAACTAGAGCAACTCAAGGTAAATAACACAAATCATTTTTTTCAGCACTAGTTGCACAAATAAAAACAAAAATGCTTGCAATCGTAGTAAATTAATGGAACTGTATTATTATCAGATGGGTTATGTCTTATCTTAGACCTCTTTTACCATCAATAGGGCATTAAAAACAGCATGCCTGAACCAATTTAGCAGTGTCAGTACATGCAGTAACTTGACATTGAAGTATTACTAAACCCAGAACCCCGTATTCACTATATTTGCTCCCCCACAGTAAACAGGACATGGACATGCAATTATTTGAGTAAATATAAATGGCTAAATACCTTTTCTCATCAGCAGTATATAGCAGTCTTGTGACTTCTTTCAGTGTCAGGCCGAGCACTGGTTAAAGCTTGAAGGCAGGATTTTCATTGTCCTCTGAGGCTTTTATGACCCCCAGCCCCTCTGTCTGTACAGTGCTCATTGGCCCTGTGCCAATCACATGCACCCCCCCAAACAAAAAAAAAAAAAACTTTCCGGCAAGAACTTCTGCCAGGTTTGTATTGCTGTCTCTGTCCACAATAAACTGAGCATGTGTAGAGTGCCTCCCAGGGCTCTGTACTATCCGCAGATGGATTGAGGACAGTAAAAGAAGGGGAGGATCAGAGAAGACAGGATCAAGCAGCCTTATTACACAATGCAGAGGATTAACGCATTAGGTTCCACAGTGAGTTTAACAAGCATGCTTAACTGCATATACTGTACAGGCTGATTGTGCGTTTAGTAACACTTTAACTCTGCAACTATAACTTTATGACAAATTTAGCTGCCTAAATAGATGTTCCCTTTTTTTAAGGACATACTTATAAATACCTATAGGTATTTAAGGTGACTCTGTCATGAGAGAAGTATGGTTGTGGCCATAGTTGGCCTACTTCTGAAAATGCAAGTTGCCAGACAAGTAATTTTGAGTCAGAGACCCAGAACAAGCCTGCTGAATGAGTGAATGAGAAAGCCTAAAGTCCTTTAAAAGAGCCAGTGTAACCCTAAGTAATCAATACCCTTCCTGAAATGCTCTAAAAGTTAAAAATCGCTGTTTTTGTACCTTTTTACCAGACCACAGTCCCCCTGCACTGGCAAACACAGAGCTGCTGGTGGGCATGCACATTATCTTCTAGCTCGGTTATTCATGAGAGGGCATGTACATGGAAGGGGAGATAAGAGGTGGGACAGAGTAACGCAGAGCTGGCTGGGAGATTTGGGACCGACAACGGAACAAGGAAGTGTCAGTGAGCAGTCACATTTACCTGCTCAAAGCAATGGCAGTTGGTCCAAGAGAGGAGGGTCCTAAATGGAATAATTTGATCATTGTTTCTAAAAAAACATTTATAAAAGTAAAAAGTGCATAATACAGAAGTGGATGCCTGTAATTATATAAATCTGTGCATTCTTGGCTGGAATTCTACTTTAAGGAAGGTCAACAGTGACTCCATGGTTCTCTAATGACAAATACCTATTAATTTGGTACAGTTCTCTATTCATTTTTTATTATAAGCTGACCAATGAAAAAAAATGCATTTTTTTTTAAAGAGGAGGTCCTAATGTAAGTGATTCTTTGTTCTTAAAAGTTAATTTTCTTTTGTCTTTGGGGCTTGTTTCTAAGCTGCCAGCACCCTTACCTGTTTGAGGGTGTCTCCTTAGCTGCTTAGAAGACAGCTCTGTGTGCACACTCCTGGCCTCTGCTGTGTGCATTCATAAACACACTCCGGGGTAGATTTAATAAAACTGGAAAGTGAAAAATCTGGTGCCGCTGTGCATGGTAGCCAATCAGCTTCTAGCTTCAGCTTTTTTAATTAAGCTTTGACAAAGAAAACCTGGAAGCTGGTTGGTTTCTATGCAGAACTGCCCCAGATTTTGTACTCTCCAGTTTTAGTAAATCAACCCCACAGTACCCAGCAAGTTACTCCCCTATTTACCCCTCCTTCCAACAATTTGATGGCAACAGGAGCCTATGGCTATGCAGCCCTCAATACCCACCTCCAGATCCTGAAGATCGGTCAAGTGGTGTGGATCAGTGGGGACTCGCAGTGGTGACAACAGGTCATAGGTATGTGCATGGGGATGGTGGGACTGTAGAAATTTACCTGGGTGATTTTTGGCCTAATGTAGAGAACATATTAAGTTAAAATTCATTGAGCATATACTGTAGTGGCACTTTTAAATATTTTCTATACTGTAGCACACAATGATAGTTGCCAGTTGTAGCGGTTGCTGGGTCTGTGCAACGTAAAGAAAGAGGCACAGTGACAGCTTCAACTGACAGCTTTGTTTGTAAACAATGATCACATGATCAAGAACCATGCTATTTGGTTTTACGTCCCTAGTGTGAGACCTGCATTTCCTAGTTCTCAGATGAACGGGAGATTAACATTCTGTCTGTGTGTGAAATCGTGCTTGTGAACATTCATCCGAAGATTGCCGGTGTGGAGGATTTAAGGGAAATGTATAGAACATTTTCAGTGAATACATATTTTGAGTTTTCATTGCAATGTAATCCTTAAAATATTTTTTATTGATTTTTAGGTTTTTATATGCGTTCTCTTTCACAGTTATTGTTTGTATTAAATATAACGATTTTTAGATTAGCCACAAAAAGGAGTTTTGTTGCATCAGTGTAAATAATTTGTCTGTCTCTGTTAGTGTCTGTAGAGCAGCTATTTCTAAACTGTGGCTCTCTGGCCAAATGTGGCCCTTTGCTTGCCTTTATCCGATCCTTGGGGCACTGTTATTTACACTGATAGAAGGTACTGTACTATTCCTTCCACTGACACCACTGATGAGGCATCAATTCTCCCAATGACCCTTAACAATGAGGCACCATTCCCATTCCTTCCACTGACACCAACGATAGGGTGCTATTGCTCCCACTGACACCATTGATGAGGCACCAATCCTTCCACTGACCCCAACAATGGGCTACATTTCCTTCCACTGACACTAATGATGGGGCACTTTTCCTCCCACTGACACTGATATGGCACTATTCTTCCCATTGATATGAGAGATTGAGCATTATTCCTCCCACTGACACTAATAGGGCACTATTCTTCCCACTGATATAAAAAAAATGAGCATTATTTATCCCATTGACACCAATGATGGGGCACTATTCCTCCCACTGACACCAGGGATAGGGCATTATTCCTCCCACTGACACCAATGATGGGTCACTATTCCTCCAACTTATAAAAATGATTGAGCATTATTCCTCCCACTGACACCAATGATGGGTCACTATTCCGCCAACTTATAAAAATGATTGAGCATTATTCCTCCCACTGACACCAATGATGGGTCACTATTCCTCCAACTTATAAAAATGATTGAGCATTATTCCTCCCACTGACACCAATGATGGGGCACTATTCCTCCCACGGACACTGATAGGGCACTATTCTTCCCACTGATATTAAAGATTGGGCAGTATTTCTAACACTGACACCAATTATGGAGCACTATTCCTCCCACTGACACCAGTGATGGGCCACTATTCCCCCCACTGACACCAATTTTGGGGTATTATTCCTCCCACTTTCACCAATGATGGGGTATTATTCCTCCCACTGTCACCAATGATGGGGTATTATTCCTCCCACTGTCACCAATGATGGGGTATTATTCCTCCCACTGTCACCAATGATGGGGCACTATTCCTCCCACTGACACAAAATAATAGGGCATTATTCCTCCCACTGACACCAGCGATGGGGCACTATTCCTTCCACTGACACCAGTGATGGACCATTATTCCCCCATCTACTGGGCACAGGCATTATATATATTTTTTTAATCCCAATGAACACCAAGGCTGAGACATAGTCTATACTTACTAATGCTGGGGCATTTTCTACTCCCACTGCCCACAGTCCAGCCCCCATAAAGTCTGAACGACAGTAAACCGGCATTTTGTTTAAAAGTTTGGAGAGAAAAGAAACTTTCAGCATAGGGTGTTCATTGTTTGAGTAACTTGTTCAATTCAGATATTTTCATTGTGAGATGGAGCTTTAATTCATACTGAGATAGAGTGATTTTCAATATTTGTGTAACAATGCAAAGCAGAAATCCTACATATACAATGAACAAATATGGCTGCCCCATGCACACATATACAGTGCCTTGAAAAAGTATTCATACCCCTTTGAAATCTTCCACATTTTGTCATGTTACAACCAAAGACATAAATGTATTTCATTGGGAATTTATGTGATAGACCAAAACAAAGTGGCACCTAAAAGATACCGATATTTTGGTCACAACGTATCGGTATCGGCCGATATTTTGTACATTTAAAGTTTTGTTAAATAAATACCATTTTTTTACACAAATCTGTTACTGAACATGTTAATTTTTGTTTAATGCTTAATGGCTGGCTTGCTGGCACCCTGTGGTGGGTGACTGGCTGTCTGGCACCCTGTGGTGGGTGACTGGCACCCTGTGGTGGGTGGCTGACTGTCTGGTACCCTGTGGTGGGTGGGTGGCTGTCACAGGGGCTGTGGGTGGCTGGCTGGCACGGGGCCTGTGGGTAGCTGGCTGGCTCGCTGGTACAGTGCCTGTGGCTGACTGGTACAGGGCCTGTGGATGTGGGTGGCTGGATGGCACCTGGCTGCTGTGGGTGGGTGTATGGCTGTGATTCACTTCTGTGAGACTAGTCCCGACTCCAGACGAGGCTGTCCAAGGCAAGGGAGGCGGCCTAAGAAGGCAGAATGACATCACAAAAATATCGACAATATCGGCCAGTTCCGGAGTCAATACCGATATATCGGGGAAAGTGCATATCGGTCCTCAATATATCGGCCTTGCTGATAATCGGTCTATCCCTAAATAAAATATATTCCTCCATAACCACAGAGGATATGAATCCACTTCGTGTCCACCAAATGTTTTTTCAAACCCAGATATTGCCATCTAAAAGTAGTGGTGACATCATCACTAGGCTGCATGTAATCCTTGCACAGAGCAGAGATGTGAGAGGGGCCCAGCATGTCCACCCACTACAGACTGCCTGCCAGGAAACTACAGTAGGAGGTCTCCCTGCACAAGGAGAGAGAAAAGCAGTGACTGGTCTTTATTACATGAAGATCCTGCACAGAGGATAGCTGCACATATCTGAAAGTAAAACACACCAAGAATAATCACTTGCTGACTGCTGTACATATATGCAGTATACTGTATGTCAACAAGTAGTTATAACAATTTCATGGCTGCAGCTCTGAAGCGATGATGATTTAATCACTTTGGGTTTTAGAGCTATCTTTCCCTGACTGCTAAAGCCACAGAAGCAGCTAATGTGATTTTGCTTTAAGTAGCTGCATTGGTCATGCTCAAGATTGTGCTTAAGTAGCTGCATTGGAGGGCAGGAGAGACATCAGGGGTCTTATAGGCCCCTATGTCTCTATAAAAAGTACCTGCCACCTGCCCACAGCTATTGCATAGTGTTATGTTAGCCCCCTTACAATAGCAATATATTTAAAGCCCACCCCCCCCCCCCCCCCGTACATACACACAAATGCAACCCCACACATATGTCCTGCACATGTATGTGTAGCGCTACCCCTGAAGGAGCCGACTGCTTTGATGGGACTTCTGTTCTGCCACGATTCCCTTAACTGCTCGGTCCCCACTGACACACCTGTGTAACTAACTAAAGGAAAAAACTTTTTTTTTAGTTTTGGATAGAGTAGAGAGGGATTAGAATGCTTGTCAGTTCTTATTGCTGTCTGTGCCCCTGTTAAGAAGATTCACCCTCTCTATTTGTCCTAAGTTTTTGTTTCTAAGTAAAGGAAAATCCCAAAGACGTTTACTTATGAAAACATTTAGGTATCAGTTTCCCGCCATTTCAATGGCCTAAAAAAATGTAGCCCCCCTCCAAGCAGGAAGACACTCTCCCTCCGATCCTCAGGTGTGAGGGTGCTGGTCACCTGAATACCAGAATACCGGACTCCACCGGTAATCACCAAGACCTCCCATTCAGTGACATAAGATGTTCAATCGTGATATCAAAAGAAAATTGGGAAGGCCCACATAGTGTAAAACTGTATATGCAATTTTATTCCCAGGATCCGATCCAGCCACTTTCTGGTTACAGCGTGGGTGGTGACTTTAAAGGAGAAGGCTCCGCCCTACACGTTTTGTCACATTGGACATCATCTGGGGCGCTTTCTGTTTATATCACGGTTGAACATATTTTGTCATCAGATGGGAGGTCTTGGTGACTATAGGTGGAGATTTGGAGGTGATACAAGTTCCCCTATAGATAACAAATTAATTTACATGCTCTCATTACTCTTTTCATATAATGGGTCCATATGTTTTGGTAAGAGTCCTGTATTCAAGGTGGCGGCACACTTGGGTATTGAAAATATCAGAACAGAAAGATTTCTTCCCAATCTCATTTTTTCAGATTTGGACTTTGTTTGGGACAATCATTTTTATTCCTTTTTTTTATAGTTATTATTTTTTCAGCAAGATACACTTGGTTTTATTTTCACTTGTTGCTTTTAGCACAGCAATGTACATTTACAGTGTAACAATATGCAGTATCCAGGATGCTATTCTTCCGACCAGAGCAGTGTGCAGTGTTAAGCGACCTCAGCCAGCACTACACTAACTATGCAGGCTGACACATTTTACCCTGTCCACGGAGGGCTTAGTCATAGTCCCAGTGGGTAGGGTGAAATGCGTCAGCCAGCGTGGTTAGTGGAGTAGTGCTGGCTGAGGCCGTTTAACACTGCACACTAGTCGGAAGAGCGGCATATTTACCCGAGGCACTATCATCTTGTACATTTTACAAAACAAGGGATAATATATTGTTTGTGTGCACTAAAATTCATTCATAAAAGATTGCAACAGCCACCATCTTATTCTCTATGGCTTCTGCTTTTGAAAAATATATGCTTTGGGGTTCTAAGTAATTTTCTAGCAAAAAATGCTGATTTTACCATTAGTGTGAAAAATATAAAAATTGCCCCGAGCGTGAAGTGGTTAAAGTAAAAATACACCCAACTCTTTTATTTAAACGTGATTTGCTCATCTTAGAGCACAAATGTAAGGGCTGGCTTTACACTATTGCTTTTCAGTTTTTGAAGGTGCCCTAAAAAACAAAATACCTTATAAAATGATAATACTGACTACTAGGGTTGCGCCAATACCGTTTTTCTATCAGCGAGTACGGGTACGGATACTTTCAGTCAAGTACTCGCCAATATCGAGTACCAATACTTTGTGGTGTGATTTGCGTCAATACAAAAAATTGTCGCAAATCGCACTGCAAAGAAACACATGTGATTTGAACCAGGGGCGGATCCAGAGTCTAGTCTCGGGAGGGGTAGTGCGGTTTTACGTGGTCAATTTGTCTGAACAATGGCTGGTGTTGCCGTTTCAATCATCAAGGCACCATGTTTGATATGGTGTCAGGATGATTGAAGCACATTATTTCTATTATTAGAATGTAATATAAAATGAAATAGTTCAACTCACCATAATGCGGAATCAGTGGGAGCCCTGAGCGTGTCACTTGCCACTGTCACCTGCCACCAGATGCTGCTTGTCACTTGCCACCAGGTTCAGCTTGTCACTTGTCATGTCATTAGTACTGCTGGTGGGTACTGCTGACTGGTACTGATGCGGGTGCTGATGGCGGGTACTGCTGACTGGTACTGATGGTGGGTACTGCTGACTGGTACTGATGCAGGTGCTGATGGCGGGTACTGCTGACAGGTACTGATGGTGGGTACTGCTGACTGGTACTGATGTGGGTGCTGATGGCGGATACTGCTGACTGGTACCGCTGATGGGTACTGATGGTGGATACTAATGCGGGTGCTGATGGCGGGTACTGCTGACTGGTAATTATGGTGGGTACTGTTACTGATGGTGGGTACTGCTGACTGGTACTGATGACTGAAACTGCTGACTGGTACTGCTTGCTGGTACTGTTGGTACTGCTTGTTGGTACTGCTGGTACTGCTTGCTGGCACAGCTTGCTGGTACTGTTGGTACTTCTCGCTGGCACTGCTGGTACTGCTGGCCTGCTGGCACTGCTGGCATTTCTGGTACTGCTGGCATTTTTGGCACTTCTGGTAATGCTGCCATTTCTGGTACTGCTGGCATTTCTGGCACTTCTGGTAATGCTGCCATTTCTGGTACTGCTGGCATTTCTGGTACTGCTGGCATTTCTGGTACTGCTGGCACTTCTGGTACTGCTGGCACTTCTGGTACTGCTGTCATTTCTGGTACTGCTGGCATTTCTGGTACTGCTGGCGCTGCTGGCATTTCTGGTACT
The DNA here is from genome assembly GCF_965119305.1 of Pelophylax lessonae. Classification (NCBI taxonomy): domain Eukaryota; kingdom Metazoa; phylum Chordata; class Amphibia; order Anura; family Ranidae; genus Pelophylax; species Pelophylax lessonae. The sequence goes on along the minus strand of NC_138770.1, from coordinate 521,960,349 downwards.
GCTGCCATTTCTGGTAATGCTGGCATTTGTGGTACTGCTGGCACTGCTGGCATTTGTGGAAGTGCTGGCATTTCTGGTAGTGCTGGCACTGCTGGCATTTCTGGTAGTGCTGGCACTGCTGGCATTTGTGGCACTGTTGGGACAGGAACGGCGCTCGAAGCAGGTGGCTGGAGGAGAGAGCAGAGCCGCCGCTTCCTGTACAGCTCCTGTCACAGGCGGAGTGCACTGTGTATCACTCCGCCTGTGACAGGAGCCGGAACTATAGAGGAAGTAGCGGCTTCTTCTACAGTGCGGCGGCTCCTCCTCACACTCACAGACCGCAGCGCTCGGGGATGGCGGGTCGGGATCGCGCAATCTGGGCTTACCGACCCGCCATCCCAGAGCATAGTGATGCTGGCTCGGGGGGGGGGGGGTCAATTGACCCGTTGCCCCCCCCCCCTGGATCCGCCACTGATTTGAACAGGAATGCAGTGTGATTTCTGTCCAAATCACATGTGTTTTCCCCCACTGCGTGTGTGTGTGTGTGTGTATAAAGAGAAAAGCGCCATCTAGTGGACAGTTTAAAAAATGTTAAAGCTCATAGAGCATATCTGGCCACATGCAAAATAATCTACATAGGTGTCCTGGTTCTCCAATGATAGCAAATTAGGGCTTGAGGAAAAGTTTTGGGACCCCCATGGGTATAGGGCGAAAGTGATGTCAGCTTGGGGGCGGACCGCCTCTACTTCTCCTCCAGCCCTGTGAGCACCTCTAGCAACCGTGATTTGCTATCATCGGCAAACTGAGACACCTTTGTAAATTATTTTGCATGTGGCCAGATATGCACTGTGAGTTGTAACATTTTTTAAACTTCCCAATAGATGATGCTCTTTCCTTCCTATACAGTGGTGGGGGAATTTGCACAGGAAACGCAGCCCATTCCTATTCAAATCGCATGCGATTCTTTGCAGTGCAATTTGGGCTTATTCATTTTGTATTGACGCAAATCGCACCGCAAAATATCGGTTTCGGTATCAGGAGCATTTGGTCGAGTACTAATGCTCACACAAATGCTTGGTATCAGCCCTGTGAGCACCTCCCGCAGCCGTGATTTGCAATCATCGACGAATCAGGACACCTATGTAGATTATTTTGCATGTGGCCAGATATGCACTATGAGTTGTAACATTTTTTAAACTTCCCACTAGATGGTGCTCTTTCCTTTCTATACACACACAGGAGCAGTGGGGGAAATCGCATGTGATTTGCACAGGAATCACAATTCCATCCCTATTCAAATCGCATGCGAATCTTTGCAGTGCGGTTTATGCCTATTTATTTTGTATTGACGCAAATCGCACCGCAAAATATCGGTTTTGGTATCAGGAACATTTGGTCGAGTACCAATGCTCGTGCAAATGCTTGGCATCAGCCCTGTGAGCACCTCCAGCAGCCGTGATTTGCTATCATCGGCGAATCTATGTTGATTATTTTGCATGTGGCCAGGTATGCACTGTGAGTTGTAACATTTTATAAACTCATAGGAATCGCAGCGCATTCCTATTCAAATCGCAGGCGATTCTTTGCAGTGCGATTTGGGCCCATTCATTTTGTATTGACGCAAAGTGCACCGCAAAGTATCGGTTTCTGTATCAGGAGCATTTGGGCGAGTACCAATGCTCGCTTGGTATCAGCCCTGTGAGCACCTCCAGCAGCCATGATTTACTATCATCGGCGAACTGGAAAACACCTATGTAAATTATTTTGCATGTGGCCAGATATGCACTGTGAGTTGTAACATTTTTTTAAGTTCCCACTAGATGGTGCTTTTTCCTTTCTATACACACACAAGAGCGCTGGGGGAAATCACATGCGATTTGCTTAGGAATTGCAGTTCCTTCCCTATTCAAATTGCACACCATTCTTTGCAGTGCGATTTGCGCCCATTCAATTTCGTATTGACGCAAATCGCACCGCAAAATATCAGTTGATTACCAATGCTCGCGCAATTGCTTGGTATCAGCCCTGTGAGCACCTCCAGCAGCCGTGATTTGGTATCATCAGCGAACTGGGACACCTGTCTAAATTATTTTGCATGTGGCCAGATATGCACTGTGAGTTGTAACATTTTTTAAACTTCTCACTAGATGATGCTTTTTCCTTTCTATACACACATAGGAGCGGTGAGGGAAATTACATGTGATTTGCACAGGAATCGCAGCGCGTTCCAAATCAAATTGCATGTGATTCTTTCCAATACGATTTGCACCAATTCATTTTGTATTGACGCAAATTGCACCGCAAAGTATCGGTTTCAGTATTAGGAGCATTTGGGCGAGTACCAATACTCGCGCAAATGCTTGGTATCAGCCCTGTGAGCACCTTCAGCAGCCGTGATTTGCTATCATCGGCAAACCTGGACTTGGTATGAGCCCTGTGAGCACCTTCAGCAGCCTTGATTTGCTATCATCGGCAAACCTGGACTTGGTATGAGCCCTGTGAGCACCTTCAGCAGCCTTGATTTGCTTTTATCTGCGAACCGGGACTTAGTATCAGCCCTGTGAGCACCTCCAGCAGCCGTGATTTGCTATCATCGGTGAACTGGGACTTGGTATCACCCCTGTGAGCACCTCCAGCAGCCCTGATTTGCTATCATTGGTGAACCAGGACTTGGTATCAGCCCTGTGAGCACCTCCAGCAGCCCTGATTAGCTATCATCGGTGAACCGGGACTTGGTATCAGCCCTGTGAGCACCTCCAGCAGCCCTGATTAGCTATCATCGGTGAACCGAGACTTGGTATCAGTCCTGTGAGCATCTCCAGCAGCTGTGATTTGCTATCATCGGCGAACCAGGATTTGGTATCAGCCCTGTGAGCACCTCCAGCAGCCATTATTAGCTATCATCGATGAACCGGGACTTGAGGTATCAGCCCTGTGAGCACCTCCAGCAGCCATGATTAGCTATCATCGATGAACCAGGACTTGGTATCAGCCCTGTGAGCACCTCCAGCAGCCATGATTAGCTATCATCGGTGAACTGGGACTTGGTATCAGCCCTGTGAGCATCTCCAGCAGCCATGATTTGCTATAATCGGCGAACCGAGACTTGGTATCAGCCCTGTGAGCACCTCCAGCAGCCCTGATTTGCTATCATCTGCGAACCAGGACACCTATGTAAATTATTTTGCATGTGACCAGATATGCACTGTGAGTTGTAACATTTTTTTACTTTCCAAATATCATTTTCAGTATCATGAGCATTTGGGTGAGTGCCAATGCTCGCACAAATGCTTGGTATTGGCACCAATACCGATACCGTTATCAATACCAGTGCATCCCTACCGACTACACATATGCATTCACCTGGAACTGTGAAAATGTGACTTTTGCTGGGGACTGGAATTTAAATTTTTTTTCAAACAGTGCCATCACCCTGTGTATCTGATCAGAATGAAATTTGCTGAGCCTGCTAGTGATCAGTGGCATTAATTATCCGTTCAGATCCTTGGACTGCATCCCCTTAATGGGGATTAGTATTTATTGAAGCTATAAAACATTTTTTTATTTTTATATCCTAAAACTCTTCTGACAGTCTAAATCCAATCAATAGATGAGATCTGGACTCCAGGGGCAGTGCCAGTTGTACGATCCTTCAGATGCCAGGCTTCTAATCAGGTACACTTCTTTAGCACATACACTGAAAGGATTTCAAAGGATCTGTTGAAAGCGTTTATTAATACGGGCTTTCATGAAGGGATAAAATTGCATACCACTGTGACAGATAAAATTTCCCGGTGCACAAATACTGAACAGTGACTCATCTCTGCAGCCTGCCTGTTTTTTATTTTTCATTTTCATGATAATACTGCCAAAACGTTTTCTGTGTTTCGCTTACTATATGCATTTTTTTTTTCCATCCCCACAATTAGGACATACTGAAGAATCTGGATGGTTATAAAAAGGCTTTCCAGGAGATCCACCGCTCACGGTCTGTCAACGGAGTCCCGGTCCCCATAGAGCAGTTGGAAGACATGGCAGAAAGGTAAAAGGAGAATTTTAGACATTAATTGTCAGCGATTGCTGAGAAATTGCTGCAGCCTTTTGAAATGAAGGGGAGGGGGGGCGATATACATAGGAATGTGATAGAATAATTACATATGGTTAGTTATTTCTAAATGAAAAATTGACTTTTTAAGGGGGAAGAGAGAATATTTCAGTTGAAAATGACTTATTTAGAAGTTATCAAGTGCTTTATACTACATAGATATATTGTTCATTGAAATAACTGCATTACACGTTTGTTGCCTTGGAGATCAGCATTAACGTGTGATAGTATTTAGATTTTAAAGAATGCAAGCTTCTTTCAGTCTAAAATTACTCAATTATTATTGATGGGACTTTTAAAGACTACAAGCAGTTAAATTGGTAGATTTTAGTACATAATACATATATTTAAATGGATAATTCTATCCCAAACTATTTTAGTTATTTTAGGATAATTGAGGCGGCATCGTATCTCTCATGCAGATTCTAGCAGTCAGATTTCTATAGTAGTTTGCTTGTCCGTTCTCTTCTGCAAGGCTATAGCAAGGATGTCACTCCCTCACAGCTGGATTCACAGATGATTAGATTATTCCACGGCCATACAAAATTTAAACGAAGCTCAATTGAGTGGAATACATTTTTAAGGAACTGCAGGATATCTACTAATGACTACATCTGCTTCATTTCAAAAAATATTAGAGCGCCTTCGTAATTCACTATACTGTATGTACAGTTGTGCTCATATGTTTACATACCCTGGCAGAATTTATGATTTCTTGTCCATTTTTCCGAGAATATGAATGATAACACAAAAACTTTTCTTTCACTCATGGTTAATCTTTGGCTGAGGCCATTTATTATCAGTCAACTGTGTTTACTCTTTTTAAATCATAATGACAACAGAAACTACCCAAATGACCCTGATTAAAAGTTTACATACCCTAGTTCTTAATACCGTGTATTGCCCCCTTTACCATCAATGACAGCTTGAAGTCTTTTGTGGTATTTGTGGATGAGGCTCTTTATCTTCTCAGATTGTAAAGCTGCCCATTCTTCCTGGCAAAAAGCTTCCAGTTCCTGTAAATTCTTGGGCTGTCTTGCATGAACTGCACATTTGAGATCTTCCCAGGGTGGCTCAATGATATTGAGGCCAGGAGACTGAGATGGCCACTCCAGAACCTTCACTTTATTCTGCTGTAGCCAATGGCAGGTTGACTTGACCTTGTGTTTAGGATCATTGTCATGTTGGAATCTCCAAGTACGTCCCATGCGCAGCTTCCGGTCTGATGAATGCAAATTTTCCTCCAGTATTTTTTGATTACATACTGCATTCATCTTGTCATCAATTCTGACCAAATTTCCTGTGCCTTTGTAGCTCACACATCCCCAAAACATCAGCGATCCACCTCCGTGTTTTACAGTAGGAATGATGTATCTTTCATCATAGGCCTTGTTGACTCCTCTCCAAATGTAGTGTTTATGGTTGTGGCCAAAAAGCTCAATTTTGGTCACATCCCTCCAAATGTCTTTGTGCCAGAAGTTTTGAGACTTGCCTCTGTGCTGTTTGGCATTTTGTAGGCGGGATACTTTGTGGCATTTGCATAGGAATGACTTTCTTCTGGCGACTCGACCATGCAGCCCATCTTTCTTCAAGTGACTCCTTATTGTGCATCTTGAAACAGCCACACCACATGTTTTCAGAGAGTCCTGTATTTCACCTGAAGTTATTTGTGGGTTTTTCTTTGCATCCCGAACAATTTTCCTGGCAGTTGTGGCTGAAATTTTAGTTGGTCTACCTGACCGTGATTTGGTTTCAACAGAACCCCTTATTTTCCACTTCTTGATTAGAGTTTGAACACTGCTGATTGGCATTCTTAATTCCTTGGATATATTATATATCACTTTCCTGTTTTATACAGTTCAACTACCTTTTCCCGCAGATCCTTTGATAATTCTTTTGCTTTCCCCATGACTCAGAATCCAGAAATGTCAGTGCAGCACTGGATGAAAGGTGTAAGGGTCTGTCAGGAGTCCAGAAACAAATTGACCTTTTATACACACACACTAATTACAAGCAAACAGATCACAGATGAGAATGGTTACCTTTAATAGCCATTCAAAACCATTTGTGTCAACTTGTGTGCATGTTATCAGGCTAAAATCACCAGGGTATGTAAACTTTTGATCAGGGTCATTTGGGTAGTTTCTGTTGTCGTTATGATTTAAAAAGAGTAAATACAGTTGATTGATAATAAATGGCTTCAGCCAAACTCTAACCATGAGTGAAAGAAAAGTATTTGTGTTATCATTCATATTCTCTGAAAAATGGCCAAGAAATCATCAATTCTGCCAGGGTATATAAACTTATGAGCACAACTGTATAGTAACAATTGCAATGTACAGCATTTTATATCGGAGGGAGGGTAATTAAAACATTTAACAGGGGATTTCAGCTGAAAAATTAAGTAACAAAGTTTTTTTTTTTTTTTTATCAATTGTATAACAGCTGGGACCTCAGCCTATTTAGAACTTTAAATGAACTAGGGGGAGCAGGAGTTACCTAGAGCTTGGGTTTCTTGCACTAAGGTCTTGAGTGATATAACAAGCCAGCATTTGACTCCACCTTGCTGGCTAGAATGCAGAATTGAAGTATCAGTTGTCACTGGAGTTGGTCTTAAAGTGGTTTTTACCTATAAACATTTTAATATATTGAAGTGTACCAATTCTTACATGTGGTGGCTGCATTTGTTTCTTTTTTTAAAGTGGATCTTCACATTCCCATACTCTTTTTTTTTTTTTTTTTTAACCTAGGCTTACCTTGTGGTGTGTTCTCCACAGTTTGGATACTCACCCATCCAGTGGATCCAGCATTGTCCTGCCGAGATACTATCCTCAGCAGCCACTGCCCCGGTCCCGTGTTTGACAGAAATTGGGAAGCCTGCTGGTTCTTACCGTTTCAGCTGGCAAACCTCCTGATGACGTACCGCTAGGACCGCCCCCATCCCTCTCCTCTGTAAATAAAAAACTAAGGCTTCCTGGGATATGTAGATCATATATCCCAGAAGGCCTTAGTGTTTTTTTCACAGAGTTGAGGGATGGGGGGCGGTCAAGCGCTACATCATCTGGAGGCTCGTCAGCTGAAATCGGAAGAGTCAGGAGGCCTGGTAAATATACCATTAAAAGCATAGCTGTTCAAGAAAAAACTTCATTCCAGAAATCCAGTGAGCTACTAACTTGAAGTGCTCTCTCCCTCTGCTCACTGTTATCAGTTATCATTGTTCTCAATTCTCCCTGTGGACTACAGACCACTTACCCCTATGTTTTGGAGGTGAGGAGAGGGGAAGGAGTTTGTAGTCCCAACACACCACATGTCCTAGGGTGACACTCCTCTTCCTCCATACATACAGTACAGTAAATGAGTATAGTCAACATAGGACAGAAATTGTGTTTCTGATGGGAACAAGATGAAAATAAAATGAAAAAGCTTGAAAAAAGAAAATGAATGCAGCCACCTCAACCAATGGCTAGTAAGCTGCAATTTCATACATTTTTGTTTTTTGGTTTAGATACATTTTAAAGCTGAACTCTAGGTATAACTTTATTGCTTAGGTACACCCAGCTTGGACCAAAGTATGCATACCTCATATCTGAGTGATCACTGTGGAAGCAGCAAATTACAGTAGTAGTCACTGCTATTATGGTGGTAGCAGTCATCTTCTGGGCCCTATGCTGAATGGCTTCTTATCTGCATAGTAATTGCAGGGGGTTGTATGCTTGGCACTGCCACCGTTAATATAACTTTTTTTTTTTTTTTTTTTAAAGAACACACAACATTATTATATGTTTGGATGAGGTGGAGATCTATACATTGTCTCCCTGCCTCTTCACCTCATCGAATCATAGAACAACTTGTATTAATATATAAAAAAAAAAAGATGGTCTGTAAATGGTGGCAGTGCAATTACTATGCCGAAGTGCAGTCAAGTGGCAGGGGACAAGCGCCAGCTACTACAGTGAGTTGCAACTTCCACAGTGGTCCCTCGAGATGAGATATGGATATTTACATTGGTTCCAGCTGGACTAATGCACCTGTGTGGTAAATATTATTCAAAGAATGCAGCTTTAACTCTAAGATGTAAAATCACTTAAATTATAAAGAAATCTTGTATCATGAATATTTTAGAGTTTTTAAAGTGTGTTCTGAAAACTCTGTATCAAAACCAACCAACCAAACTACCTGACAGCAGGAAGTTCTCAGTGCAGGGGTTTCAGCAACAAAATCAAGTGTTTAAAAAGTGTCCCCCACACTTCCTTACTTTTAACTCTAAGGCTCCTTTCACACGGCCGCTCCGTGTGAAAGGTCCGCTGCGGGACTTTTTTTTTTTTTTTCTGTGTCATCCGCTCCGTGTGCCCGCATATCATCCCATCCGTTTGCGGATGATATGCGGACATAATGTAAGTATATGGCACTGCGGATGTCAGCGGATGACACCGCTGACATCCGATTTTCCTTCCTTTCCGTTTTTTACACGGAAGGAAAAATGGGGTTCTGTTCCATTTGTAAAAACGGAACAGAACTGAAAGGAGGAAAATCGGATGTCAGCGGATGGTATTCCGCTGACACCCGCAGTGCCATTCACTTACATTATGTCCGCAAATCATCCGCAAACGGATGGGATGATTTGCAGACACACGGAGCGGCCGTGTGAAAGGAGCCTAAGTCTCCTTTCACACTTGTGCAACTTGGGATCCGACTTGTGAGACCCCAAAATTGAATGTATTTCTAAGAGCAATTTTTGCTGACACTACAGAGGTCGCTGTGACTTCAGAAAAGGTTTCTGCACAACTTTGGTCCAACTTTTGATGTGACTTTGGTCCAGAGAATGTAAAGCCAGATCAAAGTCACACCAAAAGTCACAATTGTGCGACTTTGGACTTGTGCTTCTTTAACCTTCTTAGCGGTATTCCCGAGCGTGGCTCGGGGTTAAATTTCAGAGCCAAAAGCGGTAACCCCGAGCCTCACTCGGGGTACCGCCAGAAGCATCGCTGGATCCTGTAAGCAGGGTTACTTAACTTGTCACCAGGATCCAGCGATGTGTCTCGGCGGTGTCTAGCGGCGGTTCTTCCTCCCCGATCGTCTCCGTGCCCCGGCTTCCGTCTTCTGCGACGTGACGTTCGCAGGGGGGTGGAACTGGCGGCAAATTCAAATAGTGGAACACACCAAACACACTGATACAGTTCAAAATAAAAAAAAATCACATTAGTTTGCCCCCCAGTGCCCTTTTCTGCAGTTTTACTGTACTTTTTATGTATATATATATATATATATATATATATATATATATATATATATAATAAATGTATACAGTTGGTTTGGGCTGCTCATTCACAAGAGTTACTAGCAAAATAATGGTACCGCTTTCAGCACCTAAAATCCGAAAGAATCATACCGCCAGGGAGGTTAAAAGGAGCCTTATCGGAGTTTGCCCTCTCCATGCCACACATTACTATTGTTCTATCATGGCCTTCTTTACTGCCTAAAAAGAGTGTTTGGAAGGGGGAAGTGAGCAGGCAAGCTCTAACACAACCAAAAAGTGCCGAAGCTTTGCATGTCCAGCTTTTGGCAGCTTTGGGTTATAACTGCAGGACTTTTTATTACCAAGTTGCTTTAATAAATTTAAAGTATAATACATCTTCATGTGTTCTATCGCATTGGATCTAGAATCCAAATATGTAGACAAAGGCCAAGGCAACATATACATTGACTAAAGTAACAATTGCCTTTACTTTGGAGCGAAGCTTAGCTACTTCAGCCCAGCTGCAATCTACATTTAGGTCACCATAGAATTTATTAATCTCTATGGTGGCCACAGTTAGCAGAATGAATTAAAAGGTCGCTACAACGAATGGTGGCATCATTTGACATTGCATGCCTAACTTTAGGAGTATCTATTAAATGGAGCAGCCTGTCCTGACTGCTTCGCATCCTTGTCACCATACAGATCAGTCATATTTATCAGTTTTATTATATTGCACAGCCTGTTAATACTGCAGATATTTTCCGAGTATACATGTTCACACTTGTATCTAATCCTTTTAACTAATGAAATTGCTTTCTAGGTAATACCTTATTCTTGTAAACTAGTCAACATAAATTATATTCTAATTATGTAGTATTTTCCAAACTTTTATCCTAGCATTTTGAATTTAAATAGACTAGCAGGCTTGCCAAACGTTCCCCCATCTGTAAACTAGGTATGACTGCACACATGAACTTAATTATAACATATTTGTAAGTAATAACAGAAAGAACTTGTGTAAATTGATAATAATTTGTAAAATGGCATTTTATATAAACAAACTTTCTTTTTTTTTTTTGTCCTTTTCAGGTTTAGTTTTGTTGCCTCTTCTTCCCAGCTTCATATCATAAAATTGGAATTCATGGAGTTAAAGTACCGTCTTTTAGCACTTTTGGTCCTTGCGGAATCTAAGCTTAAATCGTGGATCATAAAATATGGAAGGCGAGAGTCTGTTGAACTACTTCTGCAAAGTTACATTGTAAGTTATTCACACTTATTCTCAGATACATTGAAGTGACTTGATACAGCAGAGGTCCATCATGTGATGATAGCTATGAAGCCAGGGCTATTGTTAATACAGTTGTATTTCTTTAGTTGGGAAAATCGTGGGTATTGAGAAGTTGTAACTTGAGGACTAGGAAAGTTCTGCTGTAGGTGAAGTTCACATATATGCTCTGAAAACTGGGTATCCATGTGTGGTTTTGAATTCTGTGAAAAAGTGTCCCAGGAGGACATTTTTTGCCATACTTTATTTTGAGCAAACTAGAACTGACTACATACAGGAGTTTGAGTGTTCTCCAGCACACCACATGTAACATTGGATCTCTAAAATGTTTCATTGCATATATCAGCACAGAACAATGTTCCAGCTTTAGATACAGAATCACATGCTGATTGGGACTGATCATGGAAGGGTTAATCCACATAACCTGTGGACTAACCATTCAGGAGGTAAGATATACTTTTGAAACTGCCCACTAAGGAGTTATGCAAATACGCTGTTAACTGTTCTAGTTGATCACATATTTTGCCAACTGATAACAGATTGGGTTAACACATGGATTGGTGGAGAAGAGAAGGATAATGGCTGCCGCTTAAACATTTATACTGATTTTAAGGGATGTTATGGGAGAGGTGTGGAGACAGACAGCAAGGATGTGAGTGTAGTAAGAGGTCCGGAACTAGGTTGGTACTACTGTGTAAGATTGGTACTAGCACAGTACTTAATGGGAGGGAACAGAAAGTATGGGCAGAAGTGCAAATAATGTTAGGGTGTACAATTCTGAAGTGGGGAGTGGACAATGTGATAACAGAAGCAGATAGAGTTGCCAAAGAGCAATTCGGGAGTGTAAATAATCACTGTTGGAAGGATAATTTGGGAAAGGAGCATAAGATCTTCATAGGGAACGTTGGCTCAAACTGCAAACATAGGCAAAACCCCCTTGTGATGAATCCAGAAATGTCCTTAAAATATCAGTTTTATTATATATATATATATATATATATATATATATATATATATATATATATATATATATACACACAGAATCTCACAAAAGTGAGTACATCCCTCACAATTTTGTAAATATTTTATTATATCTTTTTATGTGACAACACTGAAGAAATGACACTTTGCTACAATGTAAAGTAGTGGGTGTAGAGCTTGTGTAACAGTGTAAATTTGCTGTCTCCTCAAAATAACTCAATACACAGCCATGGATGTCTAAACCGCTGGTAACAAAAGTGAGTACACCCCTAAGTGAAAAGTTTCCAAATTGGGCTCAAACTGTCATTATTTTGGGTGGCCAACATTATTTTCCAGCACTGATTTAACCCTCTTGGGCATGGAGTTCACCAGAGCTTCACAGGTTGTCCCTGAAGTCCTCTTCCACTCTTCCATGACGACATCACGGAGCTGCCAGATGTTGGAGACCTTGCACTCCTCCATCTTCCGTTTGAGAATGCCTCACTGATGCTCAATAGGGTTTAGGTCTGGAGACATGCTTGGCCAGTCCATCACCTTTACCCTTAGCTTCTTTAGCAAGGTAGTGGTTGTCTTGGAAGTGTGTTCGAGGTCGTTATCATATTGGAATAATTCCCTGCGACCCAGTCTCAGAAGGGAGGAGCTCATGCTCTGCTTCAGTATGTCACAGTGCATGTTGGCATTCATGGTTCCCTCAATGAAATGTAGCTCCCCAGTGCCAACAGCACTCATGCAGCCCCAGACCAGTACACTCCCACCACCATGCTTGATTGTAGGCAAGGCACACGTGGTTGCTGCCACACATGCTTGACACCATCCGAACCAAATAAGTTTATCTTGGTCTCATCAGACCACAGGACATGGTTCCATTAATCCATGTTCTTAGTCTGCTTGTCTTCAGAAAAACTGTTTGCGGGCTTTCTTGTGCATCATCTTTAGAAGAGGCTTCCTTCTGGGATGATAGCCATGCAGACCAATTTCTGTGCTGTGTGCGGTTTTTGGTCTGCACACTGATGGGCTGACCCCCCACCCGTTCAACCTCTGCAGCAAGGCTGGCAGCACTCATACGTATATTTCCCAAAGACAACCTCTACATATGACGCTGAGCATGTGCACTCAACTTCTTTGATCAACCAGGGCAAGGCCTGTTCTGAGTGGAACCTGTCCTGTTAAACCGCTCTATGGTCTTGGCCACCGTGCTGCAGCTCAGTTTCATGATCTTGACAATCTTCTTAAAGCCTAGGCCATCTTTATGTAGAACAACAATTCTTTTTTTCAGATCCTCAGAGAGTTCTTTGCCATGAGGTGCCATGTTGAACTTCCAGTGACCAGTATGAGAGAGTGGGAGCGATAACACCACACTTAACACACCTGCTCCCTTTTCACACCTGAGACCTTGTAACACGAACGAGTCACATGACACCGGGGAGGGAAAATGGCTAACTGGGTCCAATTTGGACATTTTAACATAGGGGTGTACTCACTTTTGTTGCCAGAAGTATAGACATTAATGGCTGTGTGTTGGGTTATTTTGAGGGGGCACAAAATTTACACTGTTCTGCAAGCTGTACACTCACTACTTTACATTGTAGCAAAGTGTCATTTCTTCAGTGTTGTCACATGAAAAGATATAATAAAATATTTACAAAAATGTGAGGGGTGTACTCACTTTTGTGAGATACTGTGTATATTGGATAGGATTATTAATTTGAATTAGATTAAAATATTCAACATCTAGACCATTTTGCAATACTTATCTGTTTATTCCTTTATTGCAGTGTTAAATTAAATGCAACATATCACCATGGCAACACCTTCTGTAGAAAGCTTTATTAAAGGACCAACACTTCTAACATTGTAGAGTGCACTTGTTGTCTACTGAATATAGACAATCATGTACTCAAGCAACCTGACTGAAATTACACCAAGCTGTTTTTATAATCCATCTAATTTTAATGTTCGTTTACCAGTTTTGCTTATGATTAGAATGTGTTAAAGGTTTCTGCTGACTTTTGGAAATTAACAATCAGCTGAAATTGTCATTTGTGTAATCTACTATTGTTTTTTTTTTTAAATCAGAAAGGTGTTTATTGTAAACGTACTAAAAATGAATCTCCAGGATATACAGTGCGTAAATATACAAATTACAGCACATCATGTGTGGGAAGGTTGAAAAAGCAGCAATACTGCACATACCACAGCCAAAATATTCACAACATAATGTCAATTGAATTCCTCCTAGCCAGACAAAGCGTAAAACTTAGTTTACCTATGTGGGTGTGACTTGCGTATGCATTCACTTCTGTGCATGAGCTCAGAGGGATTACATAGTAGTTGAGGTTGAATAAAGACGATAGTCCATCCGGTTCAACCTGTGTAGGTGTGTGTGGACGTAATAATTTCCCATACCGCTGAATGTTTTGATCCTTGAGATGTACGTCCAAGAGTCTTTTAAAAGTAGCCATACTCCCTGTAGTTGTGGTAGAGAATTCCACATTCTTTTAGCTCTTACTGTAAAAAAAAAACCCTGCGTAGCCTGAGTTTAAAACGCTTCTCCTCTAATCGCATTGTATGGCCTCGTGTCCTCATGCATCGTTGTGACTGAATAATTTTTTTTCTATGCTGAGATCACCGTTGAGGTATTTGTAAATCGCTATCATGTCCCCTCTCAGGCGTCTCCTTTCCAGGGAGAATAAATCAAGTGCTTGTAAGCACTCTTCATAATTAAGGTCTTCCAATCCCCTAATTAGTTTAGTTGCTCTTCTCTGGACTCTCTCCAGCTCCAACATATCCCTTCTGAGGACTGGCGACCAGAACTGGACAGAATACTCCAGATGTGATCGGACCAGTGTTTTATAAAGTGGTAGGATTATAGTTTTATGCATGCTAATATTCTGCCGGCTTTGGCAGCTGCAGCTTGACATTGCATGCTATTGCTAAGTCTATCTTCTACTAAGAACCCCAGATCTTTCTCCATTTTTGATTCCCCCAGAGGTTTTGTGCATTTATGTTTTTAGTCCCCAAGTGCAAAACCTTACACTTCTCCACATTAAACCTCATTTGCCATGTATTTGCCCACTCTGTTATTTTGTTCAGGTGATTCTGTAAGATTTCTGCCTCACAATGTGAAGTTATTGCCCTGCTTAATTTTGTGTCATCTGCAAAAACTGAGATTGAGCTAATGATCCCGTCCTCAATGCTATTTATGAATAAAATGAACAAAATTGGTCCCAAGACTGAGCCTTGGGGGACCCCACTTACCATTCCAGACCAGTCTGAGTACGTGTTATTTATTACCACCCTTTGGACACGCCCTTTTAACCAGTTTCATATCCAAGAGCAAACCTTGCGGTCGATTGCCTGCAGACCTTATTTTATAAATTAGGCATTAGTGGGGAACTGTATCAAACGCCGTAGCGAAATCCAGGTACACCACATCCACAGGTCTCCCCCTATCTAGCTCGCAGCTCACCTCCTCGTAGAATGTTAACAGATTGGTTTGACAAGAATGTCCTTTTGTAAACCCATGCTGATTACTGCTGATGATGTTGTTCACTTTAGCAAACTATTGGATATAGTCCCTTTCAATTTAACATTTTTAAATATTTTTTTTTAATTAAAAAAAAATGTTCCTATTTATTTTATTTTTAAAATTAACTTTTAATTTGTTCTTTAATCAGTTTTATTCCTATTTTGTTATGAATGTAAACATCCCTTGTAATAGCAATAAGCTTGACAGATCCTCTTTTTTGAGAGATCTGGGGTCAAAAAGACCCCAGATCTCTCATGGACCTCTCCCGCTGCCTATAAAAGTGATCCCCCGACAAATGGGACAACTTTTATATGAAAGTTGACTGCCTGATTGAAAAAAAGATACTGGGGTTATGGCAGCTAGCCAAGTAATGAAGTACATTTACAGTTAGATGGTCGGCAAGTGGTTACAGCCTAAGCCTGACTTACTAGAAAAGTCTATTGTTTACGAAGTCTAATTGGGCTGAGACCTGGAGTGTCTAACCACGGGGCTCATATTTTTTCAGAGTTGTCAGGGCACCCTCTATGTTGATGAGTATATTTTTCTAGGGGCAGTGTATCACCTATGTTAACTATCCATTCCCTGCAGGTGGGTAAGTTATCAGAGTTCCAGTGGACTAAGAATGAAGTTCCTACTCATTCTGTTCAGATCCCATCCAAATAAGAATATGATCGAAAGCATTGTAGCATAAATGAGCGTATAATTCTTGGTGGCTTTTCAAAGGCAAGAACATAAATGTTTGCATTATCTTTATTAAACATGATATGCACACTTTGTTTTCCAGTTAATGGATTATATTTTATGTTACAGGCATTTATTGATGGCACTAGGTTCTTTGAGCAATATGAGTTTACCAGCCAATCTCTTAAGCACGCATCTGAGATCTATGTTAAAGCTGAAGGATCAGGTAAGATTTTGTTATTGTTTATTAAAGTCCAAAGATTACATCATTTAATGGACCCTTATTTTCAAAAATGATTTGGCTTCCAACCCATCAGTATAGGAATCTTAAAGTGTATGGGCACTAGGTATCTCCTTATTCATTGTGACACTTAAATTAACACATAATTCCCTTAAGAACAAAAAAAAAAATAAAACATTCTACAATAATCCATAAACAAAATTGTCCATCCTTTCGGTCACCTCACCACACTTAGACATACGCTGTCACTCACCAGATTTTAGGGGACCTCCCAACCCACAAAACATTGGGCCAAAATCTGGTGAGTGGCAGTGTATGTCTAAGTGTGGTGAAGATCATAGGACACACAAGTCCATGGCAAGGTTGTCTGCATGAAGTAGAGCACTATTTAGAGGTGGCGATTTGTTAGTGGTCACACGGTGGATGGCTCACAATGGACCGAAAAGATGGACAATTTGTTTATGGACTATTGCAGAATGTTTTATTTTTTGTTTTTAAGGGAATTATGTATTAATTTAAGTGTCACAACTAATAGGGTGATACCTAGCGCCCATACACTTTAAGAATCCTTGATTTCAATCAGTGCATTACACAGGTTTTTTTTAGGACAACCCATCAATATATTTAGTTTATTTTAAACAGTAAAAAAAAAGACATGCTGCCAATTAACATCCAGTCTATTCTAGCTGTATTTTTTTTATGTAGTTCAGAAAACAAACAAAATATCTGATTGTTTTTGAGCCTTTTTTACCTTTTACATCTACACCTTAAAAGGCCTTTAAATACCTAATTATCCCTAGATAAAAAATCTTCTATTTACCCATTTTCTGACATTTTCAGAAGCTGAGGCACCTGGCAGCCCCAAGGTGACCTTGGCTGTTAAATGTGCACCTAGTAATGAGAATATAGGTTAATGTCTTGCCTAGAACTTAAAACAGATTTAAAGTACTTTTTTTAAAAACAGTAGTAAGTACAGTTATCATTTAGATGCAATAATGTGCATTTCAAAAAGGTGTCGTCCAATGCAGTCATAGTGGACCTTGGTTATGTGTTCAAGAAACACAACTTTTGTGATATGAAAGACGGACAATATTTTAAAATTCATTACATTGTACTGGCTGACAACACAACTCACAAAGAACAGAATAGGTGACGTTTCGTTTTGCATTATGGGGTGTATTTTTATTGTAGACCTAAAAATAAATGGCAGGAGCGGCCACAAATGCAGAAATTGTTTTTCTCTTTTGATTTTGCTGAAGGCATGGAAAATCTAATAATGTTTTTTTATAGAAAGTTTTTTTAATACAAATTTGGATGCAAATATTGCTTTGTTGGGTTCTTTAATATAATTGTGAAGTATAAGGCTAGCTTTCAACAGCTCACTTGTTTTCATTTGAAAAGACCCTTGGAACACCTTACTTTCTGGCTTTGCACATCCTGTGCTCAGGGCATCCCGAATGATATTTCCATAGCTTGTGAACTGCACAATTGTACAAAAATCGCTAACCTGTTTAGATATTATTCCATCTCTTCTATAGACTATAGTCAATACTCAATACGTTTATCAATGCATGGTCCCTAATTTCTGTAGATTAAATCTTGCATATCTTTTTATGGCCAAATTAGTGGATTCACCTGTGCCGTAATGTCACAGATTTCCTTTTTATTTAGCAATAGTTTAGGCATGCAACTGTCTAACATCAGAAAATCACTTATTTTTATATATTGTTTGTGTGCATGCAGCTGAAGAAGCTGAGAGTGTGACAAAGTTTTTAAATGAGACTACAGTCCAGTGGAGGAACTTATCGGTGGAAGTCAGAAGTGTCAGAAGCATGCTGGAGGAAGTCATTTCAAACTGGGATAAATACAGTGGTACAGTGGCCAGTTTACAAGCTTGGCTGGAGGATGCCGAAAAGATGCTGGACCAGCCAGAGCATGCCAAAAAGGTAAGTAGCAAACAAAATGTACTACGATATACTTCCTGGGCTAAATAACAAATGGTGGAGGGGAAGTGCTGAATAGTTACTATTGCCATTAGAAGGTCTTATCCCTTAATGAGGTTATTAAAAGAACAAAACTGTATGTAATGGGACTTTAACCACTTAAGCCCCGGAAGATTTTACCCCCTTCCTGACCAGGGGGTATTTTTCGATTCGGCACTGCGTGATTTTAACAGACAAGTGCGCGGTCGTGCGACGCTGTACCTAAACGAATTTGACGTCCTTTTTTTCCCACAAACAGAGCTTTCTTTTGGTGGTACTTGATCACCTGTGCGATTTTTTGATCATGCGCTATAAACAAAAGAAGAGCGTCAATTTTGCAAAAATAACAATATTTTTCAAATTTTTTTATATGAAATTCCCCCAAAAAAATGTAAAAATCTAAATTTTTTAACATTTTTGGCCAATTTGTTTTATGCTACATATGTTTGGTAAAAAAAATCGCAAAAAGAGTATTTTGATTGGTTTGCGCAAAAGTTATCGCGTTTACTAACAAAGGGAAAGATTTTTGTCATTTTTGTTGTTTTTTTTTACGCGTAATGGCGGCGATCTGCGATTTTTTTTGCGGGACTGCGACATTGGGGCGGACAGATCGGACCCTTGACTGACATTTTTGACACTTGTGGGGTTACCAGTGACATTACTACAGTAATCAGTGCTATACATATGCACTGTTACTGTAAAATGACACTGGTAGTGAAGGGGTTAACTTTTTTTGAGAGGGAGGGGCTGTGTGTGTCCCTAGGGGCGTGATTCTAACTGTGATTGGCTGTGGCTTGAGGTGTAGGAACAATGATCAACGGTCCTACATAGTAGAACCGTATGATCACTGTTCCTACACAGGGGAGAATGACAGGAGGCTTGTTTACACTAGCCGCCTACCTTTCTCCCGCTGTCACGGACGATCGCGAGTGAGCGGCAGACATCGGGTCCGCCGCTCACACGCGCGCGGGGGGGTCCGTGACCGCGCGGGAGCGCGCCTCCGGCGGCACGCGCTCGCTCCCCAGAGCCTCACAGGCTAGTGACGTACCGGTACATCACTTTGCCTGTGAGGGGCTGACCGCCGCAGTATATGTACTTGCGGCGGTCGGCAAGTGGTTAATTACCCCTCCAATGGACGAGTACACATTGCAAAAAAAATTTTTTTTTTAATTTAACATGTCTTAGATTATTATTATTATGTATTTGATTATTTAAAAATGTAATCATTAAAAACAGGTCTTAGACTTGATGTTGTATGCAAAATGTGGTGTTTTTCATTTTGAATTTTTAAATTAATTTAATAAAGGCATGTTACATTTTAAAAAATGAGTTTTTTAAATGTATATTTGTCTATTGGAGGGATAGTTAAAGTCTCATTACATACAGTTTTGTTCTTTGAATTACTTCCTGGGCTTAATGGCCATGTTTGATAGAAGGTAATCCCAGGCATATTTCAAGTTGTATCCCTTTATATATCTACCAGTAAGTGGGCTTCAAGTAAAGCTATGATTAACACTTTAGTGCAAAGATAACCAGAACGTGTTTTAAATGGACCTATGATTGTTCAGTGTGTATAGTGGTACAAATATCCCGAGTATAAACAATAGGTAGTAAAGAAAGAGTAAGGGACTTGTAAGGTACTGGAAAAAGTAATAAAGTACATATAGGGGTTGATTTAGTAAAACTGGAGAGTGCAAAACCTGGTGCAGCTCTGCATCAAAACCAATCAGCTTCCAGATTTTTTTTTTTTGTCATAGCTTAATTGAACAGGCTGAAGTTAGAAGCTGATTGGCTACCATGAAACACCAGATTTTGCACTCTCCAGTTTTAGTAAATCAACTGTATCATAAAAATTGGTCATTTTTATTTGAACATTCATAAAATTGTACATAACTGAACCCTATACAAGACTCACACACAATAAAATCTCTTAAGAGCTATACCATCATGCTCATATTTTCTATGTTGCCTATCTATTATTCTGAATAATGAGAGCACCATTTTCTAAAAGCACATTTATATCATAATTGCAGCATTATTGGAGAAAAATAAGTAATCAACTCTATTTGTTGAATATTTACAACTTCTTCAGGAATTAATGGTGGGCAATCAAATAATATGATAAAAAACATCCATATGGCATTCCCATGCTTGGGATCACAAACACCTGCAGGATAACAATGAGGCTGCAGCTTTGTTTGAAATTGCTGGAAGACACTGAAAGCCGGTTGTAATATATAAACTTCCACATACTGACTTTTTTCAAGTGTTCTTCAGTTCTTTTTTTCCAGTGGACCATTTGGAGCAGATTACACATCCTTTATACATAGATCCATTAGGTTGTGTTCTCCTGTGATCCCTGGCATTGCCTTCTTTTTCCTGCCTTGTAAATGTTAATCTCTACATGATTGCTTATGGATGATATTTATTATTTCTATTGTTTACCCACCATTAACCCCTGGAGAAGTTGGAATTATTCAAAGAAACACGCAGAGCTGATTGCTCATCTTTCTCCAATAATGATGCAATTATGCTGTATACTGTATATGTTCTTTTGGAAGATGGTGTTGATATTATTCAGAATAGGAGACAAACAGCATGGGGAATATGAGCATGGTGGTATAGTTCTTAAGAGGTTTTATTATGTGTGAGTCTTGTTGTATCAGGCTCTATTTTATGATACTGTATGTACTTTATAATTAAAATTTAACACATCCACGCTTAGGTGTAAAAAAGGTCCTTAAGCTTGGACCCGTGTGTAGCAGGCAGTATGTCCAACAGAAGCCTGTCTAATGCCTGGCTTTTATCAAACAGGCATACTGGAAAACAAACCAGCATCCAATCAGTGCTTGCAGACAACAGATATGAGCGCTTATCAGCGTGTTCTGGTGGGGGGTTTAGTCCCTGTCAGAATGCAATAGCTCATTGGGGGAGAACACTGTACTAACATCACTTTATTTTAGTACAGCAATCTGTAAGTTCTTTTTGTTTAGCCCAACAGGCTGAACGAAAAAAAAAAAATGACAGATCCCTGTTCTAACAAACCAGATTTATTTTACTGTTTCTCTTTAAATATTCTTTAGGGTAAAGAAACAGATTTATTTAAGTGCCCCCTCCTCCAGGTGCACATACTTGTTTTCCATTTGTTTGGGTCGAACAAAACAAGCCTTGTAACTTACACAGGGCCAATAACTCTATACCCACCTTCCTTTGACTGTGCTGAGTGCCTAAGCAAGCCATCACTAGGCACTTTTTATTTAGGAGAAAGGGGACTAAGTCACATGCTCCCCTTACCCAGTAGTACCAGGTATTTTTCATTGGCCCTTATATCCAAAGCAGAGTGGCGAGCATATTGGAAGGTAAGTATGTGTTGTTATGAAGGGAAGGAGTTAAGTAAATCTGTTGCTTTGATCTTCATTATAAAGTTATGGCACACCAAAAGCTGTGATCTTTAATTAGTTTTCATCTTTCTTTTGTGTTTTGATATCTGTACCCCTTCATACCATCTAGTGTTTTTTAAAGAGCCTTGATGCATGCTTGTTCTCCTATTTACCCCCAAAAGTATTTAAGTCTTAAGTGGTCATGCAAAACGAAATTAAACAACAGTTCTGGCTTGATTTGGATTTTAAAACAATCAGAATTGGAGCATTTCTGAAGACACTGGGGGTACAATTACATGTAGTCCTATCCTGAAAATTAAAATGGACTTGTTCTAGATTAAGTCTGTTAATGATCTGTTAATCTTTGTACCATGGTGGTATAGCACAGGACATATTTATCATGGTCTGTGCATCTATTTAGGGATATTAGTTGATTCTAACATTCTGGATAGCCTAACTGCATTCACTTTTATTATTGCCATGGAAACACAGACTTACCAACAATAAAACTAGTGAGTTAATTATAGAACTGTTTGGTTATCCATTGTGCTTTATTTTATTATTAGATTGTATTGCCCCCACATTGAAAAATCAAGCAATGAAAGGCCCAGTAAAATAAATAAAATAAAATGGCAGTGGGGAGTGTAAATATCGTTAAAATCCCATACCTCCATTTCACTCATTTCAAATTCCAGGTGCCAATGTATCTAAATAAACCTAATGTATCACTAATCGCGTAACTCTCAGCAAAAACAAAAATATATGACACGTATAATATAGTCTGTCAACAGCATTAACACAGCGGTTTTTATTTCTGAGTTCCCCTGAAACATTTTATTACCTGTTGATCCTGCCAGAAGATCCAATATGTTTCTACTTTCAGTAAGGGCCCTTTCACACGGGCGCTCCGTATGTCCGCAAATCATCCTATTTTTTTGCGGATGATTTACAGACATAATGTAAGTCTATGGCATTGCGGATGTCAGCGGAATACCATCCGCTGACATCCGATTTTCTTCCTTTCAGTTCTGTTCCGTTTTTTGGAACGGAACAGAACCCTATTTTTCCTCCGTTCAAAAAACGGAAAGGAAGGAAAATCGGATGTCAGCGGTGTCATCCACTGACATCCGCAATGCCCATAGACTTACATTATGTCCGTATATCATCCGCAAACGGATGGGATGATATGCGGACATACGGAGCGGATGACACAAGTGTCATCCGCTCCGTGAATAAAAAATAAAAAAGTCCTGCAGCGGAGATAAAAAACATGAGCGGCCGTGTGAAAGAGGCCTTACAGGCCAAGCTGTCCATCACAAATGTCAGTTGAAGTTATAGGAAGTTCCAATCCCCGCTGTGAAATGGTCAGAGCGGCTGTCAATCAACCAGCAGGGTGCACTGTTGTAATCAGATTGGATAAAGGCACAACTACCTGTAGGTTACACAGTATGGTGACCCCGCTGCTTCAGCGTTGGGAGCTTGTGGTCACCCTATTCACGAAAGCCTCAGAGAAAGCAGAAACTGGCCGAATCAACAAATATTTTTTTTTAATTTACACACTTCAATGTACAAACATCTTTGGGCAGCTGCATTTATATTGAACAAGCTGAAGTAAGAAGCTGATTGGCTACCATGCACAACTGCACCAGATTTTTCACTTTCCAGTGTTGGTAAATCAACCCCAGTATGACAGACTTACCGGTCAAAGAAAGACCTGCGCTGCTCGGTCACTGAAAGGGCACTTCCATCTTCACGTAGTCTTCTTTCCAGGTTGCTTGAATGTCTGATCCATTTCCAGCCGTTCCAGCTGCTTTAATGGCTGGGCCACAATGATGTCACTCCGCTCATGTGCATAGTGGGTGTCCTAATTTACTCTGAGCTGTGCATATGTGGCTCAGTGTACATTAACACTAACAAGCAGGAGGAAGCATGTATGCCATAAAAACCCTGCATGTCAGCATTTTTTTAAAGTTAATACCACTTTAAGTGCTTGCAATTTGCTTCTTAAAAAGCTGGAGGGCTCTGCAGACCTCCCAACTAGGATCCTTGGCGTACTATTTTGTGCATTGCTGAGTAAAGAAAATCTGCATCTATCAATTCCTCAAAGTATTGAAAGAATCTGGATCTCTGAAGACCTGAGTTCACTTGAGGATTGTATTTAAATTGCAGCATACTTTGTTCCTGAAAGGGTGCTTTTACTGCAGAGGCATTTCACCGTAAAACATAAATATTGTCTGACATTTATCTAGAAATCATTAAAACCATATTTTAACTGCCAAGTGTGAACATTGGCACAGTACTGTGATTGGATAAGGGTTGGATAAGAGCCAATGTATGTTAGAATATATTAGTATATATTATGCTGTTTAATCTAAAAAGAAAGTTGGACTGGAGGATTGTTGCACCCAGTTTTACACCGTCATAGAGAATACTCCATACCCATATCTGCTCTTATATATATATATCCTCTTCAGTGTTCACTTACCTATCTGATTTCCTATAAGCAGTGCCTCACACCTTCAGCATTACACCCTCGTGGCTCATGCACCCCACCTTGCTCTGTTCTCTTTTCCAGTGTGAAAAAACAAAAGTTGAAAAGGATTAAAAGAGGTGCATAGAAGCCAGCCAGCCCCCAGTCTGATGTACTCACCCTCCAGTCTGTCACCAACCAAGTAGACCTGTCTCATGATATAAATAAAGAACAGGGGTTTAGTTGACATGCATTTTCAAACGCATGTGAAAGCTGCAGGGCCATTACACGGCACCCTGTTTTACCTCAAGTCCTAACACTTTTAATTTGAGTGTCTCCACATTGGAAGCAAATGGCTGCTAATGGATGGATAGGAGGCAGGTGGGAGGGAACAGCCCAAACCTCCCTCAACCCACCCCAATCCATGACTGGTCTAGTATCTCAAAACTCTAATGTTGTAGCAATGGTAGCAATGGTACAAACTGAAAAGGACCAGCTGAGAAGCATACACCTCTATCCCCTTGGCGGATGCAGTGTAAAACACAGATTGGGACTTTATTTGAGGCATTGGCCTGTAAAGCACAGTGCCTCCATCCCTAATTTCATAAAATATTTGGGACTTTACATGAGACAAGCAGGTCATGCTATTGGTCTCCATCCCTGTATATGACAAAACTGGGGTCAAATCAGACTGCATCCACCAAAAAACGCACGAAAATCGCACGGTGGGACTTTGAATGAAACACCAGCCTGTAGGCAAGGCGCCTCCATCCCTGGTTACATAAACAATGTAGGCTATGTGGGACATTAGGTGAGACACCAGCAGGTAATGCCCAGTGTCTCCATCCCTGTACCAGTGTGGAACTCCCTCTATTACACACTTACATTAACCAGGTTATATTCCTTCCTCTCTTTTGTGTTTAATTTCTTCCTTTCACAGCATTCACAGCACACGCACAGAATAAACATAACCAAAGCACCCAGGGTCCATACAGTCAAAGCAAGTGGGGTTAGAAGAGTAGGGTAGCAACATGGCAAAAAAAGAGTATGGTAGCAACATGGCAAAAAAAAGAGTATGGTAGCAACATGGCAGAAGAAGAGTATGGTAGCAACATGGCAGAAGAAGAGTATGGTAGCAACATGGCAGAAGAAGAGTATGGTAGCAACATGGCAGAAGAAGAGTATGGTAGCAACATGGCAGAATTACTGTGCTCATGCATAGCACTGACATGTTTCTTGAATTTAATGCATTGGGGAGATGCAGTGCACTGGCAGATTTCCATTTTGTCTGCAAAGAGATGACTTGAATCTAGTAGAATAAGTTCAATGCGCTGAGCAACATAGAGAAGATGGGGACATGATGACTTCAAAGAGGTGACGCAGGCAAAACACCTTGCATATATGGGTCATACAAACAGTTTTTAACATGGTGATAAACAGTTCTCATTAACATGAAGGTTGTTAGCAATTGTTACACAATGCATTAGCAACACACAGAAAACTGTAGAAAGATGATGTCATAGACAGGCATTGTGTCGCAAGTATGTATATGGAGCTATGGATATGGGGCTTTGGAAATATAAAGACTGACAATATAATAGTATGATGACTGTATTCCTATAGAATTCTTTGATTTGCTAGCATTGCCATGTTACTGGAGCCTATCTGTTGCAGGCCATATGGATATGTTCCATTATTGTTTGTGCATGAGCAAACAGGTTCTAATGTTTGCAGTTCATTAGGCACCATATCATACAATTGTGTGATTCTGATTAAAGATAATGTTATACTGTCACCCTCATGTTTGCATAACCTCAAGAGTTTCATTTGATACAAAAATGTCCTAATTTAAAACCTTATATTTTAATCTCCTTAATACTTTCCTTTCTCTGCCTTGGTTTAGGAGTTTTTTCGCCATTTGCCTCACGTGATCCAGCAGCACACAACAATGAACGATTCTGGCAATTTCCTGATTGAAACTTGTGACGACACAGTGTCTAAAGACATCAAGCAACAACTTCTATTGCTGAATGGTCGTTGGAGAGACTTGTTCATGGAAGTTAAGCATGTATGTTGATATCAATTAAATATATATATATTCTTAAAGGGTCAGTTTACCCAAAACAGATACTTCATTTTCTGGTAAATGCTCATGAGTTAAACCACCTAACATTTTCTTATAACTCTTAGGTTTGTGTTAGGTTGAGATCTCTGAGCTTGACTTTCCATATCCGCATATCTACATTGGTTTCTGTGTGGGCTCTCACACTCCCTGATAGATTTTGTATTCATGTATATATTATAGGGAATGCAACAGAAGGTGCTGGATTGCACAAAGGTGGGCAGAAACATTGAAATCTACTAGGAGGATGAGAACAGAATTGAAGTTAGAATAAATAATATATGATTTTTGAGTGGTCTAACCCTTAAAAGTAGAATTCCAGGATATTTCGGGATATACCTAACTAATCTTACAAAATGTCTCCTCCCTACTAGTAACACCTATTCAGATCTAATCTGTGTAAGAAAGTTCTGTATACTTACCCATTTTCAGGCTGCTCTGGTCTGCTCTGATCACGTGATCTTCTTTTGTCAGCCAGCACCAGCTGCAGAGGCGAGGAGATAGCGCTCAACAGCTGGCAAGGCCTGGGAGCGGTGACGTAACCCATAGGCTTACTATAGGTCATCTATTGTTGGTGCTCCCTCCTCTTTCCTGCAGTCTACACGCTGGCTGAGTTGGATCATGTGACCTGACAGGAGCAGTCTGGAAATAGGTAAGTATACAGAACTTTCATACACAGGTCAGTTAGCATAAGTGTTAGGAGGAGGGGGGACATTTTTAAGATAGGTATATCCCAGAATTCGACTTTATTGTTCAATTGGCATTTTATTTAATTTTAATTTTTTTTATAACATTGGTGTTCTTAATGCAGTGCACATTTCTTGGTTATTTTCAGAATGGTGTTATAAATACTTTCTGCTAATGATGTCTAAGAGCTAGTGTTGGTATGTAAGTCTACAGGAATGCAAAAGCAGAGGAGAAAAATCAATAGGCACAGGAATTAAATCAATACGAGCTGAGCATAGGCTTTTATACATGAATATTGCAGTAATAATTCTATTGCTTTACAATAATTAGATCACAGAGAATAATTTTTTTCATTTACTGGACTATTACATTTTAACTGTTTAATAATGAGTTTTCTATTTCTTATTTTTCTATTTCTTATTTTTTTTTTGCGGTACTGCGACATTGCGGCGGACAGATCGGACCCTTGACTGACATTTTTGACACTTTTGGGGTTACCAGTGACATTACTACAGTAATCAGTGCTATAAATATGCACCGTTACTGTAAAATGACACTGGCAGTGAAGGGGTTAACTTTTTTGAGAGGGAGGGGTTATGTGTGTCCCTAGGGGCGTGATTCTAACTGTGATTGGCTGTGGCTTGAGGTGTAGGAACAGTGATCAACGGTCCTACATAGTAGAACCGTATGATCACTATTCCTACACAGTGGAGAATGACAGGCGGCTTGTTTACATTAGCCGCCTGCCTTTCTCCCTCTCCACCCGACGATCGCGAGTGACCGGCGGACATCGGGTCTGCCGGTCACACGCGCGGGGGGGTCCGTGACCGCGCGGGAGCGGGAGAGCGCCTCCGGCGGCGCGCGCTCGCTCCCTAGACCCTCACAGGCTAGCGACGTAGTACTACGTCGCTTTGCCTGTGAGGGGCTGACCACCGCAGTAAATAGTCGTGCGGCAGTCAGGCAAGCGGTTAAGAAGAGGTTATCTTCTGTAAACTACCAATTACCCTGCCCTCCATGTAATAGAGAGGAAGAGATACAGACATATTTGTAGTCCATATCAGGTGAGCAGCCTGGGGTGACAACCATGGCTTCTTCCATTGATACAGTGGAGTGGGGCAGCCACCCAGGGATAGGAAATGTGTTATTTGCAACATCACTGGGTAAAAATAAAGCAAAAGAATCTTGAGAAAACAAAATGTATGAAGCCACCATACTATGGACTAGTAAGCTGCAATATATTACATTGTTTGGTCTTGATTTTAGATACACTTTAACCAGAGCCCTAACGGTAAACATGGTTTCATTTTTGTTTTACTTAAAATCAGTTTTAGCAAGGTGGTGCAAGGTGATACCCATTTCAGTTTGACCTCATTGGCTTCAAATGGTTTACCACAAATGAATTGTCACTAGAAGCTTACACTTTTTAGGCTGCAATAAGTAGCTTGGTAAAGCTGGTGTTTCCACTACATTGTAAAGTAATGTCGTTTTTGTGTTTTTCATATTTGTACTGTATGCATCTTTGTAATAAATGTACTGTATATAGCCCCTGTGTGTTCTTAAAAATGATCTAATGCTTTGCTGTTTATTTCTGTAGTATGCTAGAGCAGATGATTTTGAGCGGGCAAAGAAGGAATATGCGGAGGGTTTGATCGCACTGGCAGCATTTGCAGAAGGAGGCAATGAAAGAATTTCCATCCCCCTAGAAGTGTCCTTTCTAAATGTCAAGATGTTTGTTCAAGATCTAGAGGCATGTTTTTTTTATCCTTAAGTGTTGTTTTTCATTTTTTTTTTGTTTGTGATGTAGTGAATGTGGTACTGTGGATCATCTTAAGGTGAACCTAAACTCAGTGAAGATTCTTAGGGGAAAAGGGGGTTAATGTTAGTTTATATAGTTTTTTACCCATCCTTAATTTTGTAAACACAATCAAATGCTTTTTGCAGTTATCAGGCCGTTTTTAGTTTAATAATTTATTTTAATAGCAATATAAGTGTAATATTTTATTTACCAAGATGCACCTAAGCTTTCTGTGTTGTAAGCTCAGTGCTTATAGGTCTTAGCGCATAAAATGATGCCGTATTTGAAGTTCTCCTCACGATAACCATCTCCAGGATCTGCTTCGACTTCAACACACATTAAAGAGCCTACCAATTCAACATGCTTTTTTATGTGTTTTTGATGCTTCAATGATACTTCATGATGCTTTTTTGAAGCTTTACCGAAGCATGGCAGATGCTCTGTGTGTGTTGAGATCTCATACCTGCAATACCTCCAAAACAAAGCGAGGCTAAAGCTGAATAAAAGCTTCTCAAAAGCTGCAGGTGTTGTAAGTGGGCTTTGTCATAGCCTTCTATGGAGGCTTTGAAGATGGTTTGAAGCATCATGAAAAAGACATGGGTATCATTTTTGAAACAAAGCAAGCACAATGTGTGGACAGGACTGTAAGCTAACCATTTTTTTTTTTTTAGTAACTAGGGCTTTGATTGGCATTTAGAGTGCTTTAAAAAAGCGTGTCCAATGCTACATTTTGAAGCAAGTGGCTTCCCCTTCCCTCCCCCGCCTCCACACTGGGAGAAGGCAATTGCTGATTCCCCTGTCAGCACTGCCTGTGTTGAAGGGGAAATCATGCAAATTTCTTTCCTGCAACCCGTGGTTGCAGGAAAGAAATTTGCACCATGTGTGTCTTGCCTAAGATAAATTCATCCTTATCAATATATCCACCCTAACATTCATATCTGCTGAAAAGCAATATATCAGTATTTTTAGTTTTTTTTTTTTTTTTTTACAGTAGATGAAAGAAAAAGGGATACCAGGTAGCACTAATTAGCTTTCGGAGCCCAATATTGGTTCCAGCCCTAGTAATATCAATTATAAATCAAACTTGAAATGCATTGTTCCCAAGACTGTACTTGGATCACTCTCCCAGAAGGCCAGGTACAGAACACCAGCAGGGGCTCAACCTCTGCCCCACACACACTGCGCAAATCCAAAGAAGATGGAAGCCAACTGCAGTCTGAAAGATTCAAACACTGACAATCTTTATTATTGCAGATAAAGCAAACAGAGGGTTCCCACTGGGGACCTCCTCCACTGATGAATTTCTTTCATGGGCTCTCTGTTCTTTCTCTCCATATTAATAAAGATTGTCAATGTTTTGAATTTTTTTAAGTGCAACCAGCTTCCTTCTTTGCTGGACCAAGGTTGGTGGGTTCTCATGGGGGAGGGGGGTCACAAAAATGGTGCTTCCTTCTCTGAAAAACACAAGCCCTAGTCACATATCTGTAATATCTGCAAGAAGCAACTGCAGGTAGGGGGACTGAAGTTTGAATGTTTACCTGAGATTTAAATTCACTTAACAGGTGTTTTAAGGTTATTATTTGTATTATATGTATTTGGAAAAGGACCAGTTCTAGTCATGTGCTTAGTCATGATTTGCCAGAAACACTAACCATCTTGCAATTACTTTCTAATTACCATAGGATATTAAACAGAAGATGCCAATCATAGAAGCCCAGTATAAGTCAGTGACAAGAATGGCTCAGCTTCTTACAAAGGAATCTCCACCATCCGAAGCCAGTGAGATGTTGGCAGCTGTAGCAAGAATCAAGGACCAACTAAATAGAGTAAATTCATTTCACAGTCCTATTATTTTACACACACATATACAGTCCTGGACCCCCCATATACTATGATTTACAACTAATATTTGTATGGAGATGCCCTAAAATATGTTTTTTTCTCAGTTAAAAATGCTGCTTCCTATCTCATGCTCCAGTACTCAGTGCTGGCAGAGCTGAGTATTAGCAGCAATGTGCACTTACACAGTCTTGTATTGCACAGAAGGGAAGGGGTGTGTTAGGCTAGTTCTGTTACTGATGACTAATGGGGGAGGGGAATGTAGGTTAAAAGTACATAGGACAATCAGCATGTATCCATGTGTCAAAGGATGATGTCCTCTCATTGTTCCCTGCTGGCTACAGACTGGGCTCCCACAGCTCCCGGCTAGACGTTTTTCCTTGTTGGACTTTTGCCCATATATTACATACTCACCTCATCATTAAGCTGTAAGTACAATGGGTGAAGCTGGCTGAAGTTGGGTTGATATATTCCTCCCTCACCTATGTTCTTATACTTGTTACCATGTCCATTATATTGTTGTCTGTAAGAGGGATCCTTTTTCTTCTCTTTTATGCAGTGACATGGGATGCATCCGCTCCTGACGAAGTGGAATTTACTCCACGAAATGCGTAGAGCCTGTTATAATGAATTCCTTATATTACTCTATTTACATAATACCATTTTGGCTTTATATGTCCATTTTTAGCCATGGCTTCATCTGTTCAGGCCTTACAAGTTTTTTACGATTCTACATTTATGCTGTTTTAATTGTATTATTGTACTCAATATATATATACCTATGCCTCTTGTGGACATCTGTATGGATGATGACAATTATCATTAAATTGTTTTTCTTTTTGCTATCTTGTTGTGCACCCATCTGTTTACCTACTAAAGCTATGTTGTACACCCCAACCATTACGCACTTCATATAAAGTCCCACTTGTCCCCCTTCCTATCTTGTATTCCCTTAGTGTTAGGGCTGCTAGGCCTTCGGCTTTTTATACCATATTACCGTGTTATGGATTCGTCCACACTTTACTTGTTTTTACCATATGTTATACATACATGCCGATTGTCCTATCTACTTTTAACCTACACTCCCCTCCCCCATTTGTCATTTATGACCAGGGATGGAGGCACCCAGCCTTAATTAGGCGATGCCTCATATAAAGTCCCAAACCTCCTTTTGTTTGTAGTTCGGTTACTGAGAGTTGATTACTGAAAATGGGTCTAACTCTTTTGCTTATTGGACTGCACGATCATATTGAAACACCCTGCACATCTGTTGTAATACAGTAGGAATCTGCAGGTTACACTATAAAAACATAGGTTGCCATTGCAATTTTTTTTGTCCTCATATCTCTTTCTGTGCCTTCAACTAAGCTTTTCTAGATTATGGATGTCATTTAATTTATTGAAAAGATTGTCTTGTAGGTTATTTTTTAATTTTATAATTTGACTTAAATAAATATTGGCACAGACTTGAGAAATTTGGCAACCTAAAGATATAACTGCTGTAAAGTAGCCATTATGATATGCTGAAAACATGAAAAGCTTGGTTGTGTTTTCAAGTAATTTACTATTCCATATGAAGAACGGTATAACTTTTTTTTTTCATTTTTCTCAGATAAGGGAGAGATATCCTCCACTATTGTATGAATCCCAACAACTCCTTATGCCACTTGGAGAGTTTGAGAATCACATGACCATTTTTTATGAGACTCTCGAGAAACTAACTGGAATTATCTCAATGTCAGACATGGAGTTACAATCAACCTCAGTTCTTAAACAGAAACAGCGGGTATGTATGATAGGGTAGTATAAACTACTGCTACATACTGTAATGTATAATGCGACAATCAGGTCAGTTCCCAAAAGCACGGTATTTTTATCATTATATGCTATTTGCTTTTTGCAATTGAAAAAAAGCCATATTTGGCAGTAAATATGCTTGAAATTACAAATGGAGCTGATATAATCTTATTTATCTTAGTGAACTGAGACCAGTAATTTGTGTAGCTACGCATCCATTCTCCCTTTTCTGTGTGCAGTAGCAAACAAATCAAATAAATCTCTATTTTTATTCTATGTATCAATATCTGTTTTTTTTTTTACATTACTTACTAACTAAGCCAGAGCAGAAAGCATTGATGCTAATAAAGCAGCAGTCACTCCTAGCAAACAATCATGTTTGATATTCCTGTGGTCAGATCACCATCACTGCAATTTGCTCCACCAGGTTGAGCCCTAAATGTCTGCAGTACATAGATAATCCCACCAGTTCTGAGCTGGTAAATGTTTAACAGTATTTGTAATGTGAGATTATATACATAATATTATGCAATACATAACATGCTCAGATAACAATGGCCCGAATCAACAATAGTTCTGTAATCACAGAACCTGACTGATTTATCAAACATTCCAATGGTCTAAGCCTTAAAGTGTTACTAACCCCATAACACTAAAATGCTTGTTATACTCATTGTGGAACCAAAGGGTTTAATCCTCTGCACTGTGTAAAAAGGCTGTTTGATTTTGTATGCACAGATCCTCCTCTTTTTGCATTGTCCCCATAATGTCTCCTGATAAGACCGAGTTACTGGAGTCAGGCTGCACATTTTCAGTTTGGTGTGTATTGTTAGAGAGTTTTTTATTTCTTGGGAGGGTGCATGTGATTAGCACAGGGCCAATCAGCATTGTCCAGACAGAAAGTCAGGGGTCCTGCATCCTGATAGGACAGCCAGTGCAATATGAAAACTCCTCCTACAAGCTTTAACCAGGCACTGATAGAAGTCACAAGACTGCTATGAGAAAAGGTATTTAGCAGTTTATATTTACTAAAATCAATGCATTTCTATGTTCTGTTTACTGTGGGAGACCAGATGTAGTGAATGCAGGCACCTGGGTTTAGTAACACTATAAGCCGGCCATAGATGGGTCAAATCTTGGCAGAAACCGGCCGAAATTCGAACCATGTATGGGGAGGCTGAACCAAGTTGGGTAATCAATAGACCTGGGTACAAGCAGCTTTCCAGATTTTACATGGGATTGCTGCTAGCTGCTTTTATAGTGGCTAGCAATAATCACTGTGTTTTCCTGTCTGGGACAGCTTCCCATGCTGGGAGAACACAATGGCTCTACGGGAGGGATTCCCCCATCAACATTGACTGTGTTGATAGGGGAATTGAGCGATTGATTTTTTGCAGGAAAAAAAATCACACTGTCTGTGGCTGGCTTAAGTGTTCTAGAGGAAACTAGTCATTGGAAAAACATATAAGCTGTTATGCCTAATGCCTTCTCTGAGCTGATTTTATTTAAAAGTTGTAGTAAAAACTAACTATTCTTAAAAATGTTCCATCCTTCTACCTAACCTACATACCCTGTATTAAATATATGTGTACTTATCCTTTTTTCAGTCTGTCCCGGTCCAGTCACATGATCCTGCAACTCCAGCTTCCCTGTGTAAGAGAGCGCTTAACAAAGTGAAGTCTCGGAGCTGTAATGTCATCTATTGGCTCCCATTATCCAGTTGCTTTCAGTGCTCTCTCTTTTTCCCTGCAGCAGCTGCTCACTGACACAGGGGAGCCATAGCTGTTGGATCATGTGGCTGGCCTGGGCTGGATTTAAAATAGGTAAGTACATAGATCTTTTTATACAGTATAGGTATATGGAGGATAGGTGGTGGGGGAGTATGGAGGATAGGTGGGGGGGGGGGTATTTTTTTTATAAATAGTTAATATTAGCCTTATTCTGCACGTTAATCATCCAATCATGTGCAAGGCAAATTCAAGTTTTTTTATTTTAAATCTTCTGAACATAGCTGGATATTGAAAGGAAGCACATATTCACTTTGTCCAATTTGCCTAATGAAATTTCACTTTGCTAAATGGATTTTATTTATAACTTTAGTAAAACAAAACAAAGCACACTCTGCACATTTATTAAGCAACTTGACTTCTTTGGCTCATTGTCAAGTCACATGACTGTCTCTCCTTGAATCACAGGACTTTCTCTTCTGTTTAAAGCACAAAGAACTCTGGCTATAGAAACTAATTTTCAAATAGAAAGGGTGGGACTTTAGAGATGTTGAAACCTTCTACCAGAGTTAAAAAAGAGAGGGTTTTCTCATCTCTAAAGTCTTACCCTTTCTATTTGAACATTTTTTCTATACATATCGGAATGTGGTGTTGATCATAGTCAACTTGACTCATATATTTGTATTAAAAATAACTCTGGCTATACACGGTCGTATTGATTCTTTCTTTAATACATTTTCTTACTAGGATGGGCCGAGGTATGCATAGCAGAGAGCAGATAGAGATTTACGCTTACTGGTAAACGCCAAGCCCTTGGTCTCTCTTTTGGTCTTCATCCCCATCCTAGGACAAGTACATATTGAATCCAAAAGATTAATGGAACTACTAGACAACTAACATTTTCAGAAAAACATTAGCAGCCCCAGTATTCCTATGATTTAAAACTATTCCGGCAGTTTGAAGTATAATCAGATTTAACAGTATATTTAGAGCTGGCTATAGATGGTTCCAATCTCAGCAAGTTCAAAAGGGACTAGCCGAGATTCGACCCAACTATGGACAGGTTGATTGTACCCAAGTGGATTAATCTTTGTGTACTCCCAGCCGTTAATTGTACCCAAGTGGATTAATCTTTGTGTACTCCCAGCCAGTACAGCTCCCCGCCCTCCCCTCAGAAGAACACAATAGCTCCATGGGAGAGATTCCCCCATCAACACTGACTGTGTTGATAATGGAATTGAGTGATTTCCTTTCTGCAACCCAAGGTTGCAGGAAAAAAAATCACACAATCTATGGCCTGCGTACATCAAGTCCTACTACAGGTCCCTTATTTGCATCTCACAGCAAGCCCTACCTACCATACCCACGGCTCCAGCCCCGAGGAAGGGGGAGGCATCTCCTCTGAAACATTGGCTTTACCTGATTCTCTGAAATACAACTTTCAATTGGACCTCTGAATGTCATGAACTTTTGTACTGGATATTCCTCAATTAGCAACCCTACAGCATTCTTATGAGGGCAGTTTTAAAATAAAAGCATTCATGATAACTGTGTCTAAAATAGAATTCTAGCATAGTTGTATTGATTGAAGGTTTATATCAAGCATTGCAGGATGACAGTATGAATATTTATTTTATTTTTATATTGTAGGAGCTTATAACCTATCAAGAGAGCTGTAAAAAAGCCTTGGTCATCATTGAGAAGAATGGCCAAGCTGTACACAAATCACTGACAATCAGCAAATCGATGCACCATTTTGATCGATCTCCTCTGCAGAAGAAAATAACAGATGCTCAGTCCGCTTTTCAGGTGATTTTTGGTTGATGACTTCATTTCTGACTCCCCCAACTGTCACTTTACAGATTCTTATTCTTGTTTTTCCCTACTGGTTTTTCCACCTCTGAGTACTTTTTATCCTCGGCCTCCTGTGTTCTACACAAGTTATCAGGAATACCTATAAGACACAGTGCAGAATGTAAAGCAATAAGGGAATTTTCATAACATATCTGTGGGAACCTGAATAAGCTGTGCTTCCTATTAAAGATTTTTTTCTACAAACGTTGTGTGCCTCTTTTCAATTCATCTCTTCTTTTATTTTGATGATAATCTGTGAAAAAGGGTAGAAATTTGGAGCGTTATATAGCTGTAAACATAATAGTGAACACTTTTTTCCCCTTGTTGGCAAGCAAATGTTTAATAAAAAACGAAAAAGTAATTATTTTACAACTAGAATTTTGTACACCATGCAAACCAATTTTTGCCTATCTATGGAAGTGGATATACAAATACATTTTTTTTAGATGTACGTTTATGACAAATCAATTCCTTCTGGACAGGAAGTTTATTTTTCTCCTAGGGTTCTGTTTAACACTTAATTGCAGTTAAAGTAAAATTAACGTTAAACGTTTTTTAACGTTTTGGATAGAATGGAAAGCAATTAGAACACCTGTCATTTTATTGCTTTTCATTCCCCCATAAGGGAGATTCATCCACTCTATAAATCCTTTTTTCCATCAGTACCGAGAGTGAAAGTAAAAGAATATCCTATTTGGGTTGTCAGCAGAATAGGAAAAGAAGAGAAAGTTTCCAATGGAGACACTGGTGCTTATATCCCGGGTGACAACTAAAAATACCATCACATTGGAGGGATTCCACTTCTTGTTTTGGCTATGGGACAATGAATGGAAATCTCCGCATTGGGACACAGATGGCACAAACACTGACAGGGTCATAGCCCTCCCTTACTCTATCCAAAATGAAAAAAAAAAAAATCCAAATCCAAAAAAAGAATAAAAAAAAAAAATGTGCCTTTATCTCTGCTTGGATAACTCATGAATAGTGACCAGCTTCTGGCTCATTTCTGAACTTCTATCTCCTTACTGGGTGCAGAACT
This sequence comes from Pelophylax lessonae, assembly GCF_965119305.1. Taxonomy (NCBI): domain Eukaryota; kingdom Metazoa; phylum Chordata; class Amphibia; order Anura; family Ranidae; genus Pelophylax; species Pelophylax lessonae. The sequence continues at coordinate 521,923,617 of NC_138770.1, read as the reverse complement.
ATATGAAAGAAAAGCAGCTCCATCTTATTTATACATTTATTTTGAGTACTAAATTACCTGAGATACTCACTTGTTTTCAAGCATCTGAAGAATTTCTGCATGTTTTACAGCCAACACATTTTTTTTTTTTTTTCTTATCCTGCAAATTAATAAGACATGCATATTACGCTAGTGGTCATCTCTTCATTTCTCCTTTTTTTCTGTCACATTTCTACAATTCTTTCACATTACCCCGATAGCTCAGACAGCGGGCAGCTTAGTAGATGAAATTACCACCTGACTAGTGTGTTCCTTCACAATGCATAAAAACACATATGAGCCCGATTTACATTATTTTGTTGATGGGAATCATAATCCTGAGCTAAAAGTATTTGTTTTTTAGAAATGGATACTGCCCGGAACAAATATAAATGTAATGTCCAGCACATTTTTATTAAAATTATATTTAAAAACAAATAGCTTTATATATTTAGTGGTGGAAATGTTTTTAATTTCAACACTGAAATAAAAATCATTCTAACCATATATAGAGAATAAAAAGAATAATTAGTAAAATACAGACAAGACACATTTATTTATGGACACTATTAACCTGCAAAAAGGCAAAAAAATCACAACAGAGATATAACTTGCAGTAATCATGAGGTTTTGTGATTACCATTATTTAACAAAGAAACTGATCTTCAAATGATCTAAGTACTTATCACATATTTGTTGAAAGTGACTTGCTCATGCAGACAGGAGTTTTTCTACCCTCTTCATAAGTGGTCAGAGGTTTTTTGTCTGTGTCACTTAACTTTTCACTCATATGCTTATTTGTTCTGATCATTCATACTAGTGATCGGCCAATATTGTTTTTTCATTGCCGATACCAATATTTTGGTCATTGCGTATCGGTATCGGCCGATATAGGCTGATATTTTCGTACATTTAAAAAAACTTTTTTACATTATTTTTTACTTGAGAGGTACTCTTGCGGAGGGATCTGGGGGTCTAAAAGACCCAAAACCCCTCCTCTGCACTTAAAAGCATTCAAAACGCCAAGTTTAGCTGTTTTGAATGCTGTCATTTTTTTAAAGAGGCACCAGTACCCGGAAGTGATGTCATGACATCACTTCCAGGTTTTTGCATTGAAACCCGATCAGAGCCGAATGTGGCTTTGATCGGGTCTTCGGCGGCCATGCGGGCTGGTTGCTGGGTCTCCCAGTGGGACGGGAGACCCAGGCGAGTCGCGGAAGGCAGCGGTAGGGGGGGAACGTACCCTCCTGCTCCTTGTAATGACAGCCGAGCGGCTTCTCAGCCGCATCGGTTGTCATTACAAGACAGCCGACCGTCGGCTATGGACGCCGGTACCGGGGTGATGCCTCAAGCTGCAGGCATTACTCTGGTACAAGCATTTAATAAATAAATAAAAAAATATCGGTAATAACCTTGGTGGCCGATTGCGATATGTCGGGGAAAGTGTATATTGGCCCTCGATATACCAGCTTTGCCAATAATTGGTTGATCCCTAATTCATACACCATAAACTGTCCATTTAAAAAAAAAAAAAAATAATAATAATAATAATTTTTATGCTATCACCAAATTAGGTAAACCACGCCTAATACCTGTAAGTACAGCTGTAGTTTTGTACCTACAGAAAAACCCGTACAGTAAAAAAGATGTTCTCCAATAACTGAAATCCTCATGACATGTACATAACACATCAATACTAAGTGAGGTTCAGTATGATGTATCATTTTCACTGGGCAAACTAAACTAGAACATTTCTCTTGAATTCTAAGCTACCTTGTATCATATTTTTTACTTAATCCTTATCCTAAAAATAAAAAAAGAAACATTTTAAATGATTGAACTGGAAATATCACACTGTTTCCATATGGCTTTCTACTTTAACCTCTTTCTAGTCAGTTGTCAGTTTGGTCATCTATCCAGAAGAATCCAGAGTGTTTTCTTAGCAGTTAACATGCAGGAGATGACTTACTGAGAAATCCAGTTCTCTAAACCAGTTGTGGGCAACTAGTTATAATATTGGGGCCTCAAATTAAGTCTCAGTGCTTCTCAAGGCCTACATAATTATAAAATGTGTTTTTTTATGTAGGAATAAAGGGTCAGTATGGCTTTGAACCAACCACTATTACTCTTTTAAAATAAAAATAATTAACTATTTAATGAGAGTCTATAGACTTGACATGCCATTATCATCAAGAAATCTTCATCATACTAAAGTATCAACATATTTCTTGGAATCCAAGATGTCGATTTTCACCTTTTTATGTTATTTATTATGTTTTATGTGCTGTTCTGGTGGGTTTGATGACGCTTGTTTTTAAGTGAAATCATTTTACTTTGTAATATTCCCTAATGCTGTGTTCTGCACTGTGTCTCATATGTTTTTAATTTGGCAGTTGTTCTCCATGTCTTACGCCATCATTTAAATGTTATAAAGTGCTGATTGCAGGCGAGCAGGAAAAACCCATGTACTTTTGTCTATTTGTTGCTAAATTTGTCACTTTGTCTCCTTTGTAATATATTTAGCTAACCAATTAGTGCTGAATGAATCAGCTACATTCTGAGTAACTGAATTCAGCTGTTTCTAACTGGACCCAATTTAGTCCTTTGGAAACAAGAGAAGTTTCAAACATGAATCAAGTGATAGCCTTGTAATTAGCATGTATTTCCACCCTGGAGATAATCTGAGATCAATAAAAAGGAACTAAAAAAAGACAAAAGAAGAAGAAAATAGACTAGTCATTTCTGACTTTGTGGGGTTGATTTTCTAAAACTGGAGAGTGCAAAATCCAGTGCAGTTGAAACCAATCAGCTTCTAGGTTTTATTGTCAAGGCTTAATTGAAAAAGCTGAAGTTAGAAGACTGGCTACTACACACAGATGCACCAAATTCTAAATGCTCCAGTTTTAGTAAATCTCCCCCACCATGTATTGTTCTAGAACTGTGGCTCTGTGTGGGGGTGACCATCTTGGTAGAGGCACAAGGCTTTGCTTTTTTGTATCAAAGATGCCCCCCTTAACAGCTTGTGGTCTTAAGACCAATGGAGAAATGCTTAAGCAGCAGCAGAAGTGAAGAAGCACAGATGCTTGCATTGCAGATTTTTTTCCAGCAAGGATATATCTTACTTCTAATCTCATGAGACTAGCAGTCAGTGGCACAATGTCTTAGAAGCTCTTACAATGCAGATGTATACAGTAGCAAATATGCAAAAATGCGCAGGAGTGCCTAAGCACAAGAATTACACTGTTACTTTGTAGGAGAGGTTCAGGACTAAAGGTTTGATTTGAGGATACTGTTTAGGCATAGTTATCATTCCTAGATATTGCCTTTAACAGCAAACCTTTATTTATTTAGTCTGGGTCCATTTTAAGAGCGAAGGAAACATTTCCTTAAAGCCAGCCTTAGACAGTTCAAATGTCGGTCGATTTCTGCTGAGATTCAAACCATGTATTGGCAGGCTGAATGTACCCAAGTTGATTGATTTTATATGCGATTATTGCCAGCGACTGCTATAGCTGCTAGTAATAATCACTGTGTTCTCCCAGCGGAGATGGCTTCCCCCGCCTCCGGTGAGGAAAACACAATGGCTCCATGAGAGGGATACCCCTGTCAACACTGGCTGTGTTAAACAGGGAATATAATGACACAAACTGTGACAACTAATGCTGGGAACCATAAGTCTCTGAATAGAAGTAGTGTGATGATGGGCAAATGGGGGAGTTCATAAGGATTGGGGTGATCAGATGACAACATCCTGCAGAAATGGTGGACAGTTCACAGCTCAGGTCTAGCCTCTTGAGGAAAGTAGAAGCATACTCCAAACATGTAGAAAAAAAAGAGGTAGAGGCGATTTCTAGGTGTAAATTGTATAGCATTTATTAAGACAAAAGTATAAAAACACTCACATTGAGGTTAGTAAATGAAAACATATCTGGAGGGTCCTGCAGAGATGAGTTTCGGTGCATGCTGGCCCAGGCAGTGTTCTGTTGGTGTCTCCTGTTGGAGCCATCCACCGGCTCACTGTGTCAAGCAATCTAGGAAGGAGGGCTGGAATGACCGTGGACCGCAGCAGTGATGTCACACGCCACTGCGGTCCACAGGCTTTCCAACCCTCCTTTCTGGATTACTCCACACACTGAGCCAGTGGATGGTTCTAACAGGAGACACCAACGGAACGCTGCCCGGGCCAGCGTGCACAGAGACTCACCTCTGCAGGACCATCCAGATGTCCTAGCCTTTACTAACTTCAGTGTGAGTGTTTTTTTTATTTTTGTCTTAATAAAAGCTATACAATCTACACTTAGAAGGCACCTCTACCTCTGCTTTTTTCAACACTGTCTGTATTGATGGGAATAGAATGAATTTCTTTCCTGAAAAACACATGTGTGCATGAATGAAATTTGCTACATCTATGGCCGTCCTTAGTACAGTTGTGGATGTTACCAACTAAAACCAGAGAAGCTTATCAGAAAACAAATCCTGATAGGAAATGTTTTCCTGCACATATTATATTTCCAAGCAATAGCACACTCAAGCTAGATTTGTGGTTCTCTGTTATCAGGGTCTAATTTATTGGTTATGAAGCGGGTTTTCTCCACAGTTGTTAAAGCTTTCCCAGAAACACTTTTATGCTATGCTTTTAGCACACAATAATGTGCCCATTGTGTTTAAAATATGTTCACTTCAGAAACCATTTGGTTTATTTAATAACAGTTCAAAGCAAGCACATTGTTATTCATAGTAAGCAGGAGTCAGCAGCTATGAGGCAGCATTCTAGTGAAAGCTGCATTACAATCGGTTATGCATGGTTACTGCAAATCCCTTTACTTTATGCCTGGATATTAGGTATGACCAGTCTGACACAGTTGCACGTGCAGCCAAGTCACACAGTTGAAAGTAAAAAAAGAAAAAACTGCTTTAAAGATAAGTGCATTTGCCTGGGCTGTACTCTGTTTCATTACTGTTTGCCATGGTCCTGTGTGGTGTTTAAAATGTGCAACATCAAAGGGGGAAATTCGTGGAGGTAAAGAGGAGACTGAGGGACTTGAATGTTCAATACGCTATGCTGTACCCTTCCAAGCTCCGGGTGGTGGCCCGGGATGAGGTGTTATTCTTTGACAAGCCTTCTGCTGCTGTTCAATGGCTGGATGCGAATGGTGGGGCCTTGAGGGCGGCTGCCTCCCCTAGGCGAGAAGACCCTTGAGGATTGCTCCTGTTCTTTGGAACTTTTTGACTCTGTTTGGCCAGCAATGGATCTTTCCTGTTATCCTATCGGTATCTGGCCCTTGATGTTACACGCACTTTTCCTGTTTTGGCGGGTGCTCTTATGCTGCACTAATGGCTGCTACCCCTCACATGGTTGCTAATTTGGAGGAGACTGCACTGGCATCTGTGGTCCCTTTCCAGTTTCCCCTTCTTGGTCCTGACTGGACATACCCTATTGACTTGTCCCTTACCCCACACGTGGCAGACGTGTATTCCCTTTTTATCCTCCCTTTTTTCTCTTCTTTTTTTTGGTCCTGGACTTTGATTCAGTTTTTATTTTTACTGCATGCTCTCTATTGCTTTACTGCATTTATGATACCCTGTATTGAGGCTGCTCCTACTTAATACTTTCTATGCTGGGGCTAAACTGGTCCTATGTGGGCTGGGCAGTTACACCTGTTACTGTCTTTATATGGCTGGGATGTGCTGATGGGGTGTAGTGGGATCACTCTGTCTGGGTGCCCTGTGTTGCCTCTATGGCCAGGATGCCTGACGCACCGTGTATGTCTGCACTTCAATTATGGCTGATAGTATCTGTGTAATGTCCTGGAACGTGCGAGGCCTCGGCAACCCGGTCAAGAGGACAGCGGTGCTCCACACCATTAAACGCCTGCAGGCGGACGTGGTTTGCCTGCAGGAGACCCATATGTCTCCCTCCACAACCCCGAGTTTGGCTCCTTGTGTATTTAGTCACCAGTTCCATTCTGTTTACTCCACTTATTTGGGAGGGGTGTGTATTCTGATTAGGAAGGGGGTACGGTTTCTATGCTCAGAGTCAGTGATTGACCCTGAAGGCCGGTTTGTTGTTTTATCCTGTCAGATAGCAAGCCTTAGGTGTATACTGCAGGGGTGCTTAAACTTATTGTTCCACATATTGCACAACTTCCTCATGTGCCCCTGCTGATGCTGGGGGACTACAATGCTGTACTTGATACTAACTGGGATAGGTTTTCCTCTCATTCCGGTGGACCTATGCCAGCTGGGGGGGCTACACCCCTTGTTCGGTTGGTGGGTGAGCTCGGACTGACGGATGTCTGGAGGATGGGCCACTCTGATGTACGAAAGTTCTTGTGCTTCTCGGCGTCTCACTCGGGATTGTCTAGAATTGATATGGGGCTGGTTAATGGTTCGCTCCTGCCTCTGGTGGTTGCGGCGGATTATGCACCTCGGTTGGTGTCCGATCATTCCCCATTTTGGGTCCGTCTGTCCCTCTTAGATAACAGGGGAAGGTCACTTTGGAAGCTCAATGCTTTTTGGCTGGCGCTCTTTCCTAGTCCTGATCCCCTACCACCCAAGCTGACATCCTTTTTTGCTGATAACTTTGACTCCGCAGAGGTAGGGGTGGTGTGGGATGCGGCTTAGGCGTTTATGAGGGGTCAGTTCATACGCACAGTTAACGGCATTAAATCGGGGTGGAGGAAACTTATGTCAGGGACCCATCGGAGGATACTCAGCGGTCATGGCTGGCTGCCCAATCTATGGCAAATCGGTCTCGATTCAAAAGGCTGAGAACAAGTGCTTCTTCTTGCAGCAGAGGTATTTTGAGGAGGGAGAAAACACGGGTCATATGTTGGCCATGCTGGTTCACTCGCAGCAGCCTGCGGCCTTTATACCCACGATTACGGATCCTCAGGGGGGGCTCTGGCGCGCCACTGCCGACATAGGGAGAGTGCTCAGCGAGTTTTATACGGATCTTTACTCCTCTAAAATTTCAGCTGACTCCCAAGAAATCGCAGATTTTTTAGCCTCCTGCGATTTGCCTTCTCTATCTGCCTCGGACGTGGCTGTGCTTGGGGCTCCCCTTACGGAAGACGAAATATATGCATCCTTGAAATCTGCTAAGCCTGGTAAATCTCCGGGGGCAGATGGTATCCCGTCGGAGGTTTACAGTCGATACGCTGAACAGTTGGTGCCTATGCTTCTACGTGTATATAACGAAGCCTTTCTGACTGGCCGCCTTCCTGCCTCTATGTCCGAGGCCATCGTTGTTTTACTCCTGAAGCCCGACAAGGATCCGCTGTTGGCGGATTCCTATAGGCCCATATCTCTACTCACAACGGATGTTAAAATTATAGCTAAGATACTGGCCACTAGGCTGTCTTCTGTTGTCCAGGGGATTGTCCATAGGGATCAATCGGGGTTTATCCCGACCAGAACAATGGCACTTAATCTCCGCCGGCTATTTCTGAACCTTCAGATCCCAGTGGACAATCCTGGGAACCGGGCAGTCTTTTCGCTGGATGCCGCTAAGGCATTCGATATTGTCGAATGGGTGTACCTATGGGAAGTCCTCAAATGCTTTGGTGTGGGTGAGAACTTTTTAAACTGAGTGTGGGTACTGTATGCTGCCCCCATGGCCAGACTGAGAGTGAACGGGGAACTTTCTGAGCCCTTCTGTCTACACAGGGGGACTAGACAGGGCTGCCCGCTATCTCCATTGCTGTTTGCCATGGCACTGGAGCCCTTAGCGGCGCGGATTTGGTCCTCCCCTGACATAGTGGGGTTCAGAAGGGGCCCACATGCAGACGTTATCTCCCTCTATGCGGATGATTCCCTGCTCTACCTAGGTGATACAGGGGAATCCTTACGGGCGGTAATGTCCCTTATTAACTATTTTGGGTCCCTCTCGGGATTTTACATAAATTTGGATAAATCAGTTTTGATGCCCTTTGATCCCATACCTCAGCCTCTTCCTGACTGTGCATCCACAGTGCGAATGGTTGACTCCTTAAAATATTTGGGGATCCATGTGTCTCCAGATCCTGCCCAGTATATCACATTGAACCTCATACCTCTGCTGCAAAGGTTCCGCTCTAAGTGCACGAGTTGGTGCAAACTCCCCTTGTCGGTGGCTGGGCGAGTCAATCTGATTAAGATGGTGTGGGCTCCTCAACTTCTTTATGTCTTGCATAACTCTCCAATTTGGATTCCCCGGAACTGGTTTTATAGGATAGAATCCTAGTTTTGAGAATTGATCTGGTGCAAAAAGGTGGCTAGGATTAAGCTGGCTACTCTTCAGATGGGCAAGGATAGTGGTGGGTTGGCAGTTCCTAACCCCAGAGTATATTTCCTGGCCTCCCAGGTTCAGCATATGGGGGGCTGGGGTCTTTTGGATCCCCTAGATCCTATCGGGTCCCTTTTGGTCCCTCCTGACTCTCCTCACCCTGTACTTGTCCATCTTGAAGCGGGGTTCTCCAATATGGTGACGAAGTTACCGACACTCACCTTGATTCGCATGGTATGACGCTGTGTCAAGGGGATGTTGAAGATCAAGGGTTATCTTCCTTAGACTCCGATTTGGCATAACCGCAACTTTTTAGAACTGTTACTCCAACCGTTTGGAGGGCGCTGAGGTGTGGGAGGCCCATGGTGTATATTTTATGGCACAATTTTTCCGAGCCGGGGTACTGAAATCCTTTCAAGATATACAGAGGGAGTTTGATGTTCCTAGGCACTGTTTCTTTTGCTACCTACAATTACGACACGCAATTACGGCCCAGGCAGGACTGTCTATCTTGATACCCGATACTCACCGCCTGCTGGGTGAGGTATTTCAAATTTTGGACCAAAAGGGCATGATATCACAGGTGTATACACTTCTGCTGGGATCCTTGCAGGACCCCGCTTCCCTCCTGGCTCGTGCGGGGTGGGAGGGGGATCTTGGACACATAGATGGGGAGACGTGGGATCTGTGCCTCTCCTCGATCCCTATGGTGTCGGTGTCGGCCTCCCATAAGATATCTCACTTATTTTTGTTTCACAGAGCATACAGAACACCGGTACAGCTGTTCCGTTGGGGACGCAGATCTACCCCTTTGTGCCCCAAATGTAAACGGGACCAGGGTACACTTATACACATGTTGTGGAGATGTCCCAAGCTTTTTCGTTACTGGGGGGAGCTGATCGACACGATCTCTAGAGTATACAATTTTCAGCTGTTAAGGTATCCTGTGGTCTGTTTGCTTGGTGCTCTGGAGGTGGACACTCTGACCCCAAATGCTCATGTTGCCGTGTTGCGATTGTTATACATTGGCCGCAAATTAATTGCTAGATTTTGGATCTCCTCCAGGATACCGAGCAGGGGCCAGTGGATAACACAGGTCAATGCCTCTTTGATTAGAGAAAAGCTGACGTACCAGCATCGAAAGGCTCACAAGAAATTTGCTTCATTGTGGCAGCCTTGGCTGGATGATCCAGCCTTGGCTCCATCTCAGCTAGTAATGGATCGGCTGCTCATGGGATAGGGTGATATTTCTTGAGACGGCCTGGCATGCAGTGTCTTAACATCCTTTTCTTTTCTTCCCCCCCCCCCCTCTTTCTCCCTTTTCTCTTTAAGTTTTCTGCCACTGTTCTTTCCCTTCCCTTTTCCTTTGCACTTTGTACTACAGGTGGGTTTTTGCCAATATACGGAGGTATGTGCTACACCGCTGGCTGTGCGTGGTTCTATTACTACTATGTGGGAATAACTGAATTTTTCTGTTTATACCTCTCTTATGCACATGTACGCATACTCAGGATTGTTTACTTTGCTGCACTATACACCTGAGTGCGATATTTTATAGATGACGTTTTCCTTTATTGTTGCTGTTATATCCTCTATACTTTTGTACTTTTACGAACACTGGTTCTGTAACTGGTTATGTCTAACATTGATGTTATTTATACAGTGTACTGTTTATACTCAATAAATAATATATTTTTCTTGAAAAAAAAAAAAAGTGCAACATCCCTGGCATCTTCTGGAGTATCATGTGCACAAAAGGCATGGTGATTGAGAATAATGGCTTTCCAAAGTGCATGTGCCAAGCTCTAGACTGACATGTCCATTATTATGCATAGATTGCAACATTTTAGAAGATTCAGGGGGCTCTGGTCTGGAGTAGGCATGTCAGTGTGAAGATGAATTTGTCTGCAGTTGAGGTCTGTATTCACATCAGGGAAGTTGTTGAGCAGTAATTAGGGCAAAGAACATGGGATCTTTTGGGAAGTTACAGTGTTACTATTCCTGGTGTATGAGCTTCATATTTGTTGTCTCCTGTTCTTGCCACCATTGCACAGCAGACAAGGGGTTTCTTCATCACTCCCAGCATTTAACAGTGCTGAAAATAACAGTAGTCCCTGCACTAGACAGAAAAGTGAAAGGTGTGGAAGAGTCAGCAGGCGCAAGTAATGTGTCTTAAGGGCTCTTTCACATGTCCAATTATCCGTGGCTTTTTGTTGCATTTTAACAATCTGCCCATTGAAAAATCTGTATTCTTGAATTTTCTGGCTCACTTTGTATAATACATTAAATAATACATGAACACACATGAATTTAAGATGTACAAAAGTGTTGTTAATCACACTTTAACGTTCCATATATACATGAATATGTGTATGGCTCAGATTACTACATTTGCATTGGTATGGGAAGGCTCTTTTACGTGAGACGACAGTCACCCAACCTTACCCTTTTCTGTCCAATTTCTCTGGCAGACAGTTCTGGTTGAAGAATTCAGGGGCTATAGTGTTTCAGAAGGTTAGAAAACCTGTCCTCACCATGCCTGAAGTGTGCCCAAAAGATTTTAACAGACATTTAAGATTATGAACACACTTACAACTATTCTCTGATGTCTATAGCCAGCTTAATAGTAATTATACTGTTTTCTGTTTGCATTTCTAATCTTTAATATCAAACTCCAGACGTTTTTTTTTTTTCAGTTTTGGGGAGAGAGTGGAAAAGTTCTAATCCTTCCTCACTCTACCAAAAATGTGTTATTGATTTTGTCTGTAAACTTGATAAAGAGATTTCCCATCACTTCATTGGAGGCAGTAGCCCTCTCCATCATATTCAAAATGAAATACAGTTTGGCTGAGGTTGTGCATTAATAAATCTGGCCATATGTGCTAATGCAAGCCTATATGCATCCATTTTTTTTTGTTAATTTTTTTCAGTTCAATATTAATGTTTGTTTGCTGTTGTATTCCCTCTTTCTTTCAATGTGTAGAAACCCAAGGGAAAAAAACATAAATTCTGTTGAACATCCCAGTCTATTAGAATTTGAGATTTGAGAGGAAATGACAGATGGAGGGATGACATTAAGAAAAAAAATAAAACTTAAAATTCCATACACCTATTTTAAATACAGTTTTAGGACTTGAGGATCCTAAATTAAACTTTGGTTTTTTTTAATAACTTGTCCACATTCAAAAGTAAATACACATGGTACAAAATAATAATTTATTCTGCCACTGATATTCCACTTTTCACCAGCCATATATATAAAATACGTATGTGCCTATTTTCTTTTTAAATTAAGACCATGGTAAAGAAAATATCGGAGTGGAAAAAAAAAGTTGAGTCCAATAGCAGCCTGATGAAGAAGTTTGAAGAGTCTAGAACGGAACTTGAGAAGGTCTTGAAAACAGCAGAAACATACTTGAAAGAGAAAGGAAACCCTGAGGAATTACTAAAGAAGCACACTGTAAGTAGCTTTGTCATATGCTGATTTTTGTGACTTTTTACTTGAGGTTCCTCCAGCCCTCCCATTCGGGTGTTAGGAATTACAGGTAGTCACTAAAATGGATAGAAAGGTGAACTTTTATAGTTGTTTTGTCCTGAAAATCCTTACAGAAGGTTTCAGGGTATGCTGATAAACCTGAATCCAAAATTATTATTTAGACTACAAATAGTGTGATGGTACCATGTTTCTATGTTGTGGATATTCCCAACAATTCTTCATCTAGATTTACAGTTTCCTATACTAACTAAAGCAAGAGACTATAGTGTACTAAAACATAATGAAAAGAGAAGGCATTCTGGGAAAAGTAAAGATCCCTAATATGTTGGGTAGGTCTAAATATAATGCCATATCTACACTTTATTATGAAAAGTATTGGGATGCCTACCTGAGTTGGCCCACTCTTTGCAGCTGTATCAGCTTCAACCCTTCTGGGAAGGCTGTCCACAAGGTTTAGGAGTGTGTCTATGGAAATGTTTGACCATTCTTCCAGAAGCGCATTTGCAAGGTCAGGCACTGATGTTAAAGAGAAGGCCTGACATGCAGTCTGCACTCTAATTCATCCCAAAGGTGTTCTATTGGGTTGAGATCAGGACTCTGTGCAGGCCAGTCAATTTCCTCCACCCAGACTTGCTAATCCATGTCTTTATGGACCGTGCTTTGTGTACTGGTGCGCAGTCATGTTGGAACAGGAAGGGACATCTACAAACTGTTCTCACAACGTTGGAAACATTAAATTCAGGGGTCAAGTCCTGGGAAAAAAAGTGTGGGAACTCACCCAAGATTACCACCCCCACCTCAAAAATAAAAAAAAGTGTGTGTTTGTGTATATACCTTTTGAGGAGCAAGGGCCATTTTAGCGACTTGGTAACTGGTCGCGGACCACAATGAGCGGAGCGGACAGATCAGATGGCAGGTCTGTGTCAGCATATGCAGAGCAGACACAAACACAGCCCATTCTACTCTATGGGTCCTCCAATCAGATCTGCCCAGAAAAGAAGGGGATGGACCCCCTTCTGTTATTTTTAGTGAATTGAATTGGGTTCCTGCAGGTATCGCTGGCTGCTGCTGTCCCCCAGGCGGGTATGGCTGGTGGCTGCTAGCTGGCTGTCCTCCAGGGCTGGTACTGCTGGCTGGTACTACTGGCGGGTACTACTGGCTGGTACTGCTGGCGGGAAATGCTGGTGGGTACTGTTGGTGGGTACTGCTGGCTGGTACTGGTGGTGGCTACTGCTGGCTGGTACTGTTGGTGGGTACTGCTGGCTGGTAATGCTGACGGGTACTGCTGGAGGGTACTGCTGGCTTGTACTGCTGGCGGGTACTGCTAGTGGGTATGGCTGGCTGGTACTGGTGGTGGGTACTGCTAGCTGGTACTGTTGGTGGGTACTGCTGGTGGGTTCTGCTGGCTGGTACTGTTGGTGGGTACTGCTGGTGGGTACTGCTGACTTATACTGGTGGTGGGTAATGCTGGTGGGTACTGCTGGCTGGTACTGTTGATGGGTACTGCTGGCGGGTACTGCTGGTGGGTACTGCTGGCTAGTACTGCTGGCGAGCACTGCTGTGGGTACTATGGTGGGTTACGTATACATTGAGTTGCAAATTTGCAGTACGGGCGTGATTTATATCAGTTGGACACAACATCATTAAAACCCTGGATCTGTCACATATTTCTTTGCAAAATAGACTTGATTTATATCTATATGGATTTATATCTATTTATATCTGTATATCTATCTCTCTTTCTCATCTCTCTTTCTTTCTCTCTTCCTACCTCTCTTTCCTTCGTCTCTCTCTCTCTCTCTCTCTCTTTCTCATCTCTCTCTCTCTCTCTCTCTCTCTCTCTCTCTACCTCTACCTCTCCTTCCCTCTTCTCTCTCTTTCTCTCTCTCTACCTCCCTCTCTCATCTGCAGAGCCGATGGTTCCTGTATGGCTCCTGTCACAGGCAGAGTATGTTTAGTATCACTCCACCTGTGACAGGAGCCGGCGCTATACAGGAAGCATCGGCTCAGCTTCCTCTAGTGCTGGCTCCTTTCCTCACACTGTGCTCAGTGATGGCGGCTCGGGAACCCACAATTTGGGCTTACTGACCCGCCATCCCAGTGCAGGAGGTGGCGCTATGAGAGTGTCGGGGGGACTAGGACGTGACTGCTAACGGAATGGCGTTCCTGCTGTAGAAAAAGTACGGGAACACCGTTCCCATGCATTCCCGCAGGACTCGAGCCCTGTTAAAATTGTCCAAAATGTCTATGCTGACGCCTTAAGAGTTTCCTTCACTGGAACTAAGGAGCCAAGCCCAACCTCTGAAAAACAACCCCACACCAAAATCCCCCTTCACCAAATGATTTGGACCAGTGCACACAGCAAGGTTCGTAAAGACATGGATGAGCGAGTTTGGGGTGGAGGAACTTGACTGGCCTGCACCAAGTCCTGACCTCAATAGAACACCTTTGGGATCAATTAGAGTACAGACTGTGAGCCAGGCCTTCTCGTCCAACATCAGTGTCTAACCTCACAAATGCGCTTCTGGAAGAATGGGCAAACAGACACACTCCTAAATCTTGTGGACAGCCTTCCCAGAAGAGTTGAAGCTGTTAAAGCTGCAAAGGGTGGGCCAACTCAATATTGAACCCTACGGACTAAGACTGGAATGCCACTAAAGTTCATGTATGTGTAAAGGCAGGCATCCTATTACTTTTGGTAATATAGTGTATACCATTGCCTTGCAACAAAGTCATGGCTTCTGCAGCTAGAAACTCCTGGGAAAACACAAACAAAAAATGGTTAATTTTGCTCATTGGTGGCCAGTCATATTACAGAGAGGCAAGCTAAGTGGATCCAAATTTCGGATGGCCCTGAAATCATGTCCTGTGATAAGTTTGTCAGTTTTTCTAGGTTAGTTGGTTCTAACTTTATAGCAGAAATCCTCTTTACTTGTTTAAAGCATTGCTACAGCTAGCAGTCAACTTCCCAGAGACATAAAGACCTCTGTATCAAGGCAGAACTTCTGAATAATGTATTAACTTTATTTCAGCAGACAGGAGACAGTATATGCATAACTTAACTTATTATTTTCTGTCACTAATTTCCACCCATAATGAAATAGGTACCGATGAGAGATTGAAAAGATCAATTCCACGCAACCAGATTTATCTATTTTGTGTGTAGTGCGACAGAGTACCATCACCACTGGATCTTGTCTGTTGTTTGAAACCATGATATTATGAAAGCAGTGCCAGGATGAACATTTTGTCTGTGACTGGTCTATGAGCTCTCCATGTAATCTTGTAGGAAATCCATTGAAGGCTGAAGTTTATAACATTTAGAATTTTGAGGGGCATGGCATTTTCCAACCAGAACGTCTTGTCCCACAAAAGCTCAGTAGGAGCATTTGATAGTTTAAGCAGAACTCTGTGCAAACAGCTAAATACACAGATAAAGCACATATATGTGATTTACACAGCTGTTACACAGCACAGTCCTTCCTGACATAGAATGAGACCTATAAAAATATTAATTTAAACCCCCGCTCTTTATCAAGGTATAAAAGTGATAATAAAATAATGTGTGTAATCAAAATGTGATGCAGCTGCTGTTATGCTATGTAAAAACTTAGATAGGTAGTAAAATCAAAATTAAAACAGCGCTAGCATATATACAAAAACTCTAAAACATTGATATTTATAATGTGCAAATAGTGCTATAAATATATGCAAGTATAAATCAATTTAAATAAATAAAGTCCTTTCATTAAAGTGATCAATAAAATCCAAAGTGCTCCAGTGCAGAAATTAAAAAGTATATATAAGGTGCTCCAAGTGGCCTGAGAACAAGATATTGCACAGGGAGTTCTTCTGTAGGATGCCGTGTAGTACCAGGTATTTCCTTATGTAGAGCTGGTCCTAATCACCTCCAGTTGCAGTTTGTGGCAGACCGCAATACCGCTCGGTATGCGTGCAGACCGGATGTCCGGGTTTCGATGCGTTCCACACCAAGGAACCACACAAGTGACGGAGTGACGCACGGTCCAGCTCGACGCGTTTCGTCAGCATTGACGTCATCAGCACCTTATATATACTTTTTAATTTCTGCACTGGAGCACTTTGGATTTTATTGATCACTTTAATGAAAGGACTTTATTTATTTAAATTGATTTATACACTTGCATATATTTATAGCACTATTTGCACATTATAAATATCAATGTTTTAGAGTTTTTGTATATATGCTAGCGCTGTTTTAATTTTGATTTTACTACATAGAATGAGATCTATTCTTTTTCTGCTGCATTTCCACTTTCACTTACATAACCCTATGATTGAACAGTAGAAGGAGAGACAGCACACTGATGAACTCATCTTTCTATCACTCTGCTCTCTTCTTCGTCTCTGCTTCTTTTGCACTGTAGCACAGCTGATTGGCTCCTTGTGCTGCTTCTTTACTCCCCCTTCTCTGAACTCTGCTGTGTACAGTAAAACAGAAGAGTCTGATACCAGGTCAAAATCAGGTACTTTAAAGCTAAAATTTTTTTATTTTTTTTTTGGCTATCGTGGTGAAGTATTAGAACCTCAGGTTCTCAGACAGGTTTTAAAGCAGTAGTAAACTATGCTTTGCAACTTTTACCTACAGGTAAGCTTACAATAAAGCATACCTGTAGGTAGAATGATAATTGCAGTGCACGTTTAGGAGATATTCACATGTTTTGCAGCCGGTGACGTCACCGGCACATGTGCACTGCACTTTGAAGTGATGGCTGAATGTCATCGTGGCTTGGCCATTTAAACATCCAGAGCCTGCGAACCTGGAAGGAAAACCGGGTGAAGATGGAAGTCCTGTCAGCAGTAGCAGTGTGCCACTGAAGTGTTAAGATACGTTTTTCATAATGTGCAAGTATACAATGCATACTAGCACATTATGCCATTACCTTGCAGGGGGCCTAGAATTTGTTTTTCTGGATTTACCACCGCTTTAAGTGATGTCTATATTCACACTGGTCAGATTCACACATTGTATCTACCA
>NC_138770.1:521251338-521306620 GCF_965119305.1 Pelophylax lessonae | reverse complement strand
TAACGAAGTCCCAAATTGAAGCTGCATTCCTCAAAATACTTGACCTCTAAATGATTGGTGGATGCACGAAGTGATTGAAAGGGAACCGAATGAGAAAATACAAAGTTACCAGCACTCCAAGTAAATGTGTATCACATATTTGTTGTGAAGACAACATCACATGTGTCAAAAATACCAAGATTTAGGGCTTTGCAAGAGTTCCTTCCTCAAGGCGACATAGTGACGATCAAAACAAACACTTAACTGTTTTCAGATGGAACAGATGAGGACAATGCAGTGCTGTAAAGACAATGCAGAGTATACACCAGAACTACAATTTGCACTAGAAGCAAAAACAGATCCTACAATCACTGTTGAAGGGTCGCACAAAAACTGCAACATGCAAATTACAAAATCTGGTAGGGTAGCCAACTAGCTATGCCATTACATACATTATAA
Source organism: Pelophylax lessonae (assembly GCF_965119305.1). Lineage (NCBI taxonomy): Eukaryota > Metazoa > Chordata > Amphibia > Anura > Ranidae > Pelophylax > Pelophylax lessonae. The sequence continues at coordinate 521,306,182 of NC_138770.1, read as the reverse complement.
ACTAGCAACATGTTTTGGTTTTAAATATGTAATGGCTTTGCATGTTTATGTACTTTGAAAGAAGGGAGATAAAACATATTGTGGTTAACACCAGATTGCATCACATTACGGAATGTCAATGGATAATATCATGTTATATCAATAACTGTTGGTTTAGGATGGGGTTCTAAATATAGAGTTTGACATTGTTGTATGACTTCTGTGTCCTGAATATCTCCAGATGTCAAGCACAAAAATATTACAATTGAATATTTTACCACCCAAGAGAAAAAGCATTTCCAGAACTACAGGCTCTTCCTGTCTCCATGCAGTGACACTGGGTACTTTCCCGAGCAGGAACTTTGTATTGTTGAATCTCTTTCCAAGAAGTGTCCTTGAGAAACCTTGTTGTCTACATACCAGATGCTGAAGTACAGTGCCTGCTGATGTGTGTAGGCTTCATGATAAAAATATGAAGACTTATTCCTCGTACACACGATCAGATAATTGGACGACTTATCATTCACATTTTGTTGCATGATACTAGTATCGAATTCAACAATGCGTACTAAATGTATGATTTATTTCGTACGATTCTGGAAAAGCTTCCTGGTTGCGTAGCTACGTATCAAACAAAAACAATGGCAGCCAGGCCTTTTCTGGGTTATTTTTGTGTTTCTGATCATGCATGGTCTTTGTCTAACGATTTTTAGCGAACCCATACTGTACTGATTAAACTATTGTTGTTCCCTAGGCTATTGTACGACAAAAGTTTTCGTATTTGTCCCTTCGAATTTTGTTGGACGAAATGTCATGTTCGGTTGTCGAAAGCTGTGTACTAATGATCAGATTATCATGCGATCAATTCAAAAGAATTTTTTTTTTTGTACGATTATCTGATCGTGTGTACAGATAGAGGGATTAGACTGTCCAACATTAATTTCCTCTGATCACTAAGAGCTGAGTGTTTTGGAGTATCCCTTGTCCCAACCCATCCCCTGTTAATGTTTTCAAGCAAAAAAAAAAAAATAGAAAAAAAAGACTGGTGCTTGGATGACTGGCAGCCTCTGTACTGTTAGGGAAGATCCAGCTGTTACTAGTGGCCCCTACAGGGGTAGTGCTACATGTGGATGGGGGTTGAATGAAAAAAAAATAATTAATCATATACTGTATTGCCTCCCTGAGTGACTAATTCAATAAAGAACCTGTGCATGCCATAAAAAAAGACCAAGATTCTGTATTAAAAGTACAGAATATAACTGAATACCAATATTTATAGTTAAAGTTGATCCAGGGAATATCTGATTGCTTCTTGTGGGATCAGGAAGGAATTTTGTACCCTGCTTGAGAAAGCTTTGCTGGGGTTTTTTGCCTTCCTCTGGATCAACTGTAGGTATAGTATGTGTATATAGGAACGTATTTATTTATTTATTTATTTATTGGTTGAACTAGATGGACTTGTGGCTTTTTTCAGCCAGACGTACTATGCAACTATAGAAGTTTAAATAAATTAGCGAGGAGACATTACTGGAAGTGCCAGCAGAGGAGTTATCTGTCTACCATCAGACCTGTATAAATCAAATGACGGCACCAATGAGGATAGAGGAGGACCAGAGTCACATGACTGAGAAGATACAAAATCTTACCCTGGAGATCATCTACCTGCTGACCAGAGAGAGATTTCCACTTGTGAAGTCAGGTATGACCATCACAGTGCCTCCATGTGACTCCCTAAAACCTGAGAGACACAACATGCAGAAGATTCTAGAAGTCACCAAGAAGATGATGTAGCTGCTGACAGAAGAGAGTACCAGTTTATCAACTCCCAATATCTACTAGATCGCAATCCCCCTTTTTGGACATATAACGGGAGGACACATTAAATGATCAGCACTAGATGTTTTTCTCCTGATATGGTCCTGGCACCTACCCAGGGAATATACTTTGCATGTGCAGCACCTCAGACAAATACTGTATGGTCTTTGTAGCCCTGAGGAAGTATTTGGCGAAACGCGTCGGCACCGAAGACCTGCGCAACATACAGTATTTACTGCACCATCTATAATTTATATTTAGGAATTATTTTTTATCCTTTGCAATTATGTATTGATTGTTATTATGTATTGTTTTTAAACCCTTTTGGATATAATAAAACATGCATTTTACCTATTTTGATTATCCCTCCATTTCTGGCCTGCAAAGTCCAATTTCTTTCTTTTTTTCTTTGTTATACAATTATGGATGATAGCCACATGTGTCCCATTTATTTTTATTCCTTTAAATTAATCTGTTGTTTTTGTGACATTAAAGCTTAAACAATAAAGATAAAGGTTTTTTTAATTCAAAATTCAACATTTATCTTATAAAGCAGCTTGATTTTAAACTTAGAATTCAGTCTTTTATCTGGATATACTGTACACCTGTTGCTGAATGTGTTTTATAGGTAATTGTGAAGTTAGCACTGATGTGGCAGCATGCAATTTATTCCTAATCTGTAAAATGAATTGCTTGTAACCAGTAAAAGAAAATCTAAAAAATATCTAGAAAAAACATTTAATATATTTCCATCTACCAGTGCTTAAATGCGGTGGCTGCATTAGGTAGTTTTCTTTTTATTGGCTATTATATTATTAACAAGCGGTATTCAGTGGACAGGTCAGCATGTTTTTTTGTTTTGGCGGGCATCATTGAAAGACATGATTGACGATAGATCTATGAGGAGGGACTTTTGTTTGTTTTTGTTTTTTTAATAAAGGACTTGTCAATGACAGAGTGCGTGCGTGTGTGTGTTTTTCAATAATGGACTTTTTCTAAGGTGTGTTTTGATTTATTTACTTTTCAGTGTTTTTTGTGAGTGAGTAACTAGGGGTACTATGTATTTTAACCACTTCTGGACCAGAAGGTTTTACCCCTTAATGATCAGGCCATTTTTTGCGATAGGACACTGTGTTACTTTAACTGACAATTGCGCTGTCATGTGACGCTGCACCCAACTAAAATTATTGTCATTTTTTTTCCCACAAATAGAGTTTTTTTTTGGGTGGTATTTGATCACCTCTATAGTTTTTCTTTTTTGCACTATAAACAAAAAAAGAACAACAATTTTGAAAAAATAAAATAAAATAAAATAAATAAATATATATATATATATATATATATATATATATATATATATATATAACTTTCTGCTATAAAATACAGCCAATACAATAAAAAAAGATTAAAATCTATTTTTTTCATCATTTTAGGTCAATATGTGTTCTGCTACATATTTTTGGTAAAACAAATCCCAATAAGTGTATATTGATGGGTTTGCGCAAAAGTTGTTGTGTCTACAAACTAGGGAATAGATTTATGGCATTTTTATTTATTTATTTATTTTATTTTTTTACTAGTAATGGCATCAATCAGCTATTTCTAGCGGGACTGCGACATTGCGGCAGACAAATCTGACACCTAACTGACACTTTTGACACTTTTGACCAGTGACATTACTCCATGACTAATGACTTCCCTTTACTGAAGAAGTCATCGCCCTGCACGCCGACGTAACGCGTATAGGTGGGCGGAGCCTATCTGCCGACATCACATCCTCTCTTAATCCACAGAAACCGCTGTTTACATGCACTATTGAGTGCTCCATTTGTAAGTGTATTTGCTTAAATACATTATTTCACATTAGCCCAGCGGAGAGCATTAGAGTTTTTTCCTTTTCTCCCTACCTGACCATCTATGTGTGGGTGCATGTGTATAGGATTCCGGATGCCCCCTATGTGAGATCTTGCTGACCATCCATTCATCCCCTGTGGGGGACAGCTGCAATTGACCCTGGGTGATTCCTGGGTCAGAAATTAAGGTGAGAGGCTTTATTTACTGGTGGTGGATTGGAGCATGCTCACGGAGGTGGCTTACTGATTGGGACTTCAGCATCACTTTCTCACATGGACTTTTGTTGTTTCAGCACTTTTATGTCTATGGGAATATTTGAATTTCACTCTCAGATTTGATTTGTGATTTAATTTATTTTGCACATATTTATGATCTAGCGCAGCACATTTTTGGTTTTATATGTTTGAGGAAATGCACCTGAATAACCTGCGATATTTAGTTCATCACTATCCTTACCCCTTGGATAATAGGTCAGTGTTCAGCACATGCATGGCACCAGCACAGGGTATTTTGACAAGGGGCTATTTGACATCCTCAGTGATATCTCACTGAATCCATGACAGGTAAGTATAGGATTGGCAGTGTGGGCTAGGGGCAGGACACACTACAAGTATTAGTACAGTACAAGTGTGTAGTTAAACTTAAAATCTAAATTTCTGGTTGTTAAAAATATGAAGATTTGTTAATATCCAGCTTGGCCACAGTTGCATTTTGAGCTAAACATAGAGGGAACAACAGGTCTGAGAAAGAAGAGTTGACATTTAGATAAGCAAAAAGAACCATTCCAAAATGTGACTGGATGTATTTAGTGTGGTATCTGCTGTAACTTGTTCATATTCTTAATGTTCTACAGCCTAGTTTACTATAGAGTTCAAATTAGTTTGAACAGTCCTTCAAAAAGTAAATAAAGGTAAATGTAGAGGCATGTGACTCATTTATGAAGTCTTTGAAAACAATCCCTCTTACTTACTTGTGTTGCTGTACACTTAAGTTGTAAGTCCTCTTTAGAAAGTATAATAATTTTTTAATTGTGTAAAATATAACTAAAACCAGCATTGTGGTATGACTGTTTAGATATAATTGTCCTACAAAAGCTCTCATATGCACAAGTTAAATGGAACCTGGCTATTCTGTTTGCTATCCCTTAGACCAGTGCATAAATGTAGAATTCACCTTTACTATCAGAAGTTAGATGTCCACAGCAGCATAACATGCATGTGTAGTAAGTGTTGTATTAAAAGAGAAATAATTAAATATCCCATATATATTAGATTAATTTTAAATTAACTGTCATGCCACGTCCCCATAAATGAATGACAGGTACATTTTTATGACCTGCCCTTCATTTTTTTCTGGTTACAATGATATCATACCTCTCTAGACACCTTTCTAGATTGTCTGGATTTTTTCCCTTTTTTTTCTATTGGCTCACATGTCTCTGTCATAGCAGCGGTCAGCCAATAGAAAAACATAATATTTCCAACCTGTCATTATATTTAAGCTGACTTTTGAAACTAAAGTCAAAGTTTACACAGTGTTTCATTGCTGTTTTCTAGGAATTGCTGGTAAGGATGAGCTAAGGTTTGGACCAAACTTATTTTGGCCAACAAACAATGGGAAACTGTCACATATCCTCAATGAGCTGCGGGGACAGGGATGCTGGTGACATCACTCACCAAATATAGCCATTGTCAATGATGTAACTAGTACCACTGCCCCTTTGGTATGTTTGGCTCTGGGGCAGAGAATTTCATGGACGCGACTAATTAGGCCAGCAGCCTGTTGTCATGTGACAGTTACTTGCAGGTTTGGAATGAACCTTAGCTCTTCCCTGTTTTCTAGAGAGAGCTGAGACTTGGGGAAAAGGGCAATGAACATCCTCCATGCACAAAAACCCATATATTGGATACAAAAACAACCTAAAAAAAAAAAAAAAAAGAAAAAATATGCAGCACATCTCTGCACATGCACATTTGTCTCTGTTTTATTCCTTTAAATATCCTGCACATACCAATATCCTGCACATACCAATGTATGTATGTATGCATGTATCTATCTATCTATCTATCTATCTATCTATCTATCTATCTATCTATCTATCTATCTATCTATCTATCTATCTATCTATCTATCTATCTATCTATCTATCTATCTATCTATCTATCTATCTATCTATCTATCTATCTATCTATCTATCTACCTATCTATCTATCTATCTATCTATCTATCTATCTATCTATCTATCTATCTATCTATCTATCTATCTATCTATCTATCTATCTATCTATCTATCTATCTATCTATATATATTTACTGTATATATTGATACATTTTAAATAATGTATTTGTAGGGACATAAAGAGGTCAATGGAAAAATCCTCTCTGCACATTTTTTATGGTCAATGTAGAAAATACTGGTAGCTTTATCTAGTAGCAATACAAAATAAAAAGAAATTAAAATGATCAGGTGATAAAAAGTAGAGAATAGTCAAGGTTGATGAACAATAGCGCAGAAGAACAGAGAGACTGCAATAACTGCACATTTTGTGATCACACAGCATGCTGAACGTGGACTTTGAGACTTATTGCTGTCAGCCAGGCACATCTTTGAGGGCACAAATACATTTAAAAAAAAAAAAGCAAACAAAACTTAGTAGTCAGCTAAAGTTGCTGATAAAACATTGTTATTGCTGAATATAGAGCAAGACCACGTACAGATGCCCGAAATCGAGTTAATCAATGATAAGCTAATCCTACATGCTTTCACCATCCACCTCATCAGAACCAGGCAGAAGTTTTGCAAACAATGAGATTCTGAAACATGCATGATTAAAGAGCTGTAAAAAGAGTGTATTCAGTGGGGTCCTTCTTTTAAGATTTTGCACATTTGTAGGTCTATCCCTGATGCTATCCCTTCTCAGCAGTAATATATTTAACTTGAAGCTTAAAGAATAACTCCACTTTTGTTGAGAAAAAAAATCCCCTCTGGGTGATCAATGTACATTTCAGGCAATCAACTATCACCTAAAGTAGTATTAATCCCTCCTATTTTAATAGGAGAATGCCTATTATATTTGTCAACAGTCATTACATTTAATCATAAGCCACATCTTCCTTGTCCCCCAGGGCCACTTCCCCAAGCTTCCAGTTGGAAAGGTGGGCACTATAAACATCATCAAACAGTTACATGATGTTTGTAGCACGAATTCATGTCCCATCACTCCTAGTGCCATTTACACCAGTGCACGCATAACCAGCATTGGCTTTAAAGACTCTGTAAACCCAGAATTTCATATTTCTGGTATGTGCCTGCCCTAACCATGTACTTGTATAAAAAAGAAAATATCCTGTTCTCTTTATACTGCTTTCTTTGTGTGAAATATTGGGTGTTCCTGCCAGTTCCCCTGCTTTCCTGTTAAAAACTGACCACACTGGGCATGAGAGCACAGCGTTGGCAGGTCTCTAGCTGTGCTGTCCTCTTATGATTAGACTTGTGCTGACATGCCCACAGTCATTCACTGGGAAGATCGGTGTGCTGCTACATCCCCTTCCCCAGATCTATAAGCTCCTTATGCAGCTGAGAACAAAGATTATATGATCACTTATAAAACAGGGGAAAAAAGTATTTATAATGTATATATATATATATATATATATATATATATATATATATATACTGTATGCAAATATTTTGTCTTTCATTTCAATTTTAAACTGAATGGGTTGCTTTACGAGGTGAGGGTTCACATATACTTTAAGCCGGCCCCCGTGCCAGAACACCCCGGTTGGTGTGCTCAGCCGTTGGCTGAGAGCGCTGATTGCGATCTGGTCTGTAGACCTTTTTCGTTTATGACCCTGCAACAGAAGCCGGCCAATCGCCTGTTTTTTTTTTTCGGACCAGCTGCCATATGTCGGCCGGTTTATATTGAACTTGCCAATGTCATCTGACATTCAGCCCGTGTGTACTAAGCTTTACAGTAGTTAGCTGCAATCTGCCTGGTTTCCCTGCTCCTTGTAAGCAGACTCACTGATGACCAGCAGCACACTGGATGCAAGAATCTATCAGCACATATCTCTCTGCAAATTTTTCCAATTCTTACAAATATTCCCTGACATTGTCTAGTACTTACCCATGCTCCTTTCCCTCCCAATTATTATAGCCTTGCTACCCTCAGATATAACGTGACCCTCGGCTGCTATTCCTGGATGACACATGTAGGGACTGGTTTATAACAAGGATAGCAGGTTACACACACTGTGTTATCTGTCTTTTTACAAAGTGTTTGAACCCCCAAGTGGAGCCACAATAAAAGAATAATAAAAAAAAAAAAATCTGAATAAGGGGCATAACTTACAGTCAGTAGGATGTGTCCCTTGTGCTTAAGTTTCTTTTGTTAGGTGGAATCTATCTCTGTCCATGCCCCCTAACCACCTAACCACCCCCCCCCCTACTGTAATCCTCCGGTGCGATGGGGGTTATTACAAACAAGGGTCTGTCACAGGCTCTCATCAAGACACCCTGCTATTTCCACCCTTTCTGCAAAGCTGCTGCATTCACAGAAGCTGTACTTCAGCTTCTATGAATAAAATGTGATTTTTGAATGAAGGGGGCAGATCTTTCAATCATCCACCCATCCTAACTTCTTAGATTCTGTTTCATTCATAAAAGCTGAATTACAACTTCTATGAATGGAGAAGTTGGGTGGAAAGAATAGTTTGGCTCTCTTGATTAACCCCCACTGCACCAAAATATTAGGGTAGCAGAGGTGGGGGTAAGTGGCATCGGTAGAGGAGGGTTTCAACCTAGAGTAGAACCATCAGCACAAGGGACAAATCCTGCTCACTGTAAGTTATGTTCCCTGTTCTAATTTTTTTTATTTTTATTTTTTTTATTTGGCTGCCCTTAGGCTTTAAATGATTAATTATGCAGTTTTATTTGGACGTCTTTATTGCTGTAAATCATGACAAGGAAAAGATCTGATGGGTGATGAAAAGCGAATATTTGATAGGATACCATGGCAGAGCTGTGAATACCTCCAGGAAATGTTGGAGTCAACCACAGTCTGAGGCTACTCTCCTGGTCTCCCATGAGGGTCTCAAAAAGTGGATGACCTCCAAGTTTCCTGGGATAGTTGGCAGCAATAGATCTGCTTTTTGAATAAGCCAAACACCTAAATCAAATTATCAACAACCATTTGTCACCGTGGTGCAGTTAGTAAACCCTATGAATAATTTTCCTTGGTTGACATTTCTGCTTCATGGCAGATGCAGTGCATTAAATAGTCTAGCATAATAGCAAAAGGGACTCTATAACTATTCTTTCAAATTCATTTAAGATGACCACCACTGGCCAGATCAAGCAATCATCTTATTTCTACAGATAGTTTGATATTTTTTTTAAATAGCTACCATTTAGGTGGAACTAGTATGCAGACAAATAAGATGACCAGAAATAAGATAGCATCACAGAAATTATTGGCTGTGCGAACACTCAAAGCTGGCTGCGGTTGCTGTATTGCAGTGATGGCGAACCTTGGCATCCCAGATGTTTTGGAACTACATTTCCTATGATGCTCATGCACTCTGCAGTGTAGTTGAGCAGCATGAGAAATGTAGTTCAAACACATCTGGGGTGCCAAGGTTTGCCATCACTGCTGTATTGTATTCATTGTATGGTGCTGAGTGGCCACAGGGCTTTGCATACACTTAACATTTCAACTAGGGATGCACCGATACCAGTATTGGTACCAGTACCGGTACCAAGGAATTTTCACGAGTACTCAAGAAAATGCTCCCAATACCTGACATTGATACTTGCAGTGTGATTTGTGTCCATACAAAACGAATGGGCTCGAATCGTATGTAATTTGAACAAGAATGTGGTGCGATTTCTGTCAGAATTGCGTGCGGTTTCTCGCACTGCTCCTGCGTGAACCCAGGCTGAAATCACTTTGAGAAAACTGGGTTCACACAGGACCAGTGGGGAAACCGCATGCGATATGGACAGGTATCGCATTCCTTTTTAAATCGCATGAGATTCCTTGCAGTGCGATTTGCTCCTATTCATTTTGTATGGACGCAAATCACACCCCAAAGTATAGGTACTAGGTTTCGGCGAATACTTGACTGAAAGCATCGGTACTCGTACTTGGCGATAAAAAAAGGGTATCAGGGCATCCCTAATTGCAACCACAGGAATCCACAGATTTTTGAGACTGGAATTTGCAGTGTGTGCTTATCGCCCCTAAGAATGCACCCTAAGGCCCTCTTCACATATAGTGCAGTGGCCCGCATTTTACTGCACTGGGTGAACACAGGTCATTGTTAGGGCACACAGAAAACAAGTGTTTTCTATGGATCACATTCACACTGCAAATCACCCTAAAGGTGCTGTGCAGTGAACTGCAATAAAATGCAGACATTCTGCATTTTATCGCAGCATACAGGAAGAGATTGCATATCACTGTACAGCAGCACGATGCACCAAACTCCTGTGCAGTGACAGGAGTTTAGTGTAACTTTGTGCACTTCAAATAAAGTTTAACTGTGTGATGCGCTGAAACATGCATCACACCGCCCCCTACAGCCGACTCACTGCAGCCAGAATGGAAAGCTGCAGCAGTTTAGTGTGCGGACGGCGCAAACTGGCCCTTTACTCTGGAAAAACACAGAAAGTACTGAAGTCATTGACACAGCATGACAAACAGGAATAACATAGCATGGCAACCAGGCAACTAACATTTTCAGAATACAAAGTCAGCAATGACAGCTTAACTACATTAGTACCGGTTTGCATCAAGGCAAAGTAAAGAGAACTTTGGTTTCAATTGTGACAATTGGACATCCATCCCAGTAAAAAATGTCATTGGATGATGTATAGTTCTGAAGAAAGGAAAACTTTCAAACAAATTTAAAATGCTTTGAGGTTTTCCAAAAAACAAAAGAGTTTGACTTTACACATGATCTATTAAATGGTCACGTTAAAATATGAATTTACACATTTAAGACAGATGTGAGTAGAAAATGAAGACTGTGGCTAGTATTAGCTATGTTTATAGTTAGGTGAAGTTACACCGTGCTATTTAATGGGATGACAAAACCTCTTTATTTAGTAAGTTACATTAACACTATCCTAAAATGACACAATGAGGCCGAGGAGTTTAGAATTTTCATCCAACCAATTGTGTGAATATTTACTGTTTGTTTTTTTCTGCAAATTTAAAGGAACACTTCAATCAAACATGACAATTTAGCATATATAACAAGTAGGGATGGGCGGAACATACCCCCCCCCCCCTCACCGGTTCGGTTCACACTAGAAAATCTCGAACAGGGAAAAAGTTTGCGCGATCATGCACTCTATTAAAGTCTATAGGACACGAACATGAAAAATCAAAAGTCCTCATTTTAAAGCTTATATGCAAGTTATTGCCATAAAAAGTGTATGGGGACCTGGGTACTGCACTGGGGGACAAGTATCAATGCAAAAAACTTTTTTTAAAACAATTGTTTTTACAGGAGCAGTAATTTTAATGATGCTTAAAGTAAAACAATAAGAATTAAAAATTCCTTTAAATATCATGCCCGGGGGTCCTGTTAGTCTGCCTGTGTGTATGGTGCCTGCTGCAGCAATACTGACTTTTCTAAAGGAAAAAATGTAATTTAAACTCACTCGTGGCTGTAATGTATTGCCGATTCCCGGCAATACAGATTTTAAAAATGGAAAAAATGGCCTGGAGTCTGCCAAAAAAAAAAAACAGTGTAGGGTCCACCCCAAAATCCATACCAGACCCTTATCCGAGCATGCAGCCTGGCAGGTCAGGAAAGGGGGTGTGAGCGAGTCCTCCTGAACCATACCAGGCCACATGCCCTCAACATGGAGGGGTGGGTGCTTTGGGGCGGGGAGGCTCTGCCCCCCTACCCCAAAGCACCTTGAATCCATGTTGAAGGGGACAAAGGCCTCTTCCCAACAACCCTGGGCTGTGGTTGTCGGGGTCTGCGAGTGGGAGGCTTATCGGAATCTGGAAGCCCCCTTTAACAAGGGGGCCTCCAGATCCCGGCCTCCCCATGTAAATGGATATCGGGTACATCGCACCCCTACCCATTCACCAAAAAAAGTAAGAAAGACAGGAAACAGTTTTTGAGAAGACCTTTATTAAACAGAAATTAATAAATTGTTTCCCTCAATCTAAATCCATCGTCAATCGCGACGCCTGCCGGACCCGGAAGAAAGAAAAACTAAAAAAAGCTTCCACCTCTTGGGAGGCGTCCCGCTGAATGCCTTCTCTCCACTTTGACAGCTCTTATATAGGCAAGGGGCGGGGCCACCTGGCTACTTCACTCTGTGGTACCGCTCCCTTCTGACGCCCTTGTCCTCACCCTCCAAAGCACTCTCCCCATGTAGAGGGCAAGTGGTCTGGTATGGTTCAGGAGAGGAAGGCGCTCGCTCGTCCCCCGCTTTCCAGGCCTGCCAGGCTGCATGCTCAAATAGGGGTCTGGTTTAGATTTGGGAGGGGACCCCACGCCGTTTTTTTTAAATTTTGGCGTGGAGTTCCCCTTGAAATCTATATCAGAACCAAAGAGCCTGGTATAGATTTTGGAAGGGACCCCACGCCGTTTTTTTTTGTAAAATTCTATCATAGGGTTCCCCTTAACCACCTAAATTGAGGACACTTTCACCCCTTTCCTGCCCAGACAAATTTTCAGCTTTCAGTGCTCATTGGCGTCTAAATCTTGGTCAGCTTGACATGGCACTGCTCCCAGTCTTTAACATTGGCATCTATGGGAAATCTTGGTCAACTTGACATGGCACTGCTCCCAGTCTTTAACATTGGCGTCTATGGGAAATCTTGGTCAGCTTGACATGGCACTACTCCCAGTCTTTAATATTGGCGTCTATGGGAAATCTTGGTCAACTTGACATGGCACTGCTCCCGAATCATAAGTGGTAGGGACACCAAACTTGGGAAGCACTGAGAGGGGACCCAGGACTACAACAAATTCATAAATTTTAAAAGTGGGGTATGCCTACATTAAAAGATAAAAGAGAGAGGCACCTCTAAGTGCAGACTTAAAATAGTTTATTTCAGGTAAAAACAATTGGCAACTCACATCAAAGTGGATAAAACAGGCACCTCATCATAGAATTAGATCCTGGGATCCTCGGTGGGCGTTTATCCCTTACACTGGCGGCGTCCTGCAATAAGATGCGGTGTATGTCAGGCCTCGCTGGTCACCGTCTGAGAGTCGACCTGAGTGGTGGATGTAGATCAGATCGAGACTTAGGACGCGAATAGCTTCAGCGGAGCAGGATCGTGACGTTACCGGTGTGCAACGCATTTCTGAGCATGCCTGCAGCCGCACTCCTTCTTCAAAGCTTAACTACACTGATATGCCAGAAACTTAAATAGGCCACTAGGGGGAGGCGCTAATAACATTATGCAAAACACTAAAAGTCCAGCTCACAAAATGAAGCATAGAGAATACTATCTGATGGGATCACATAAAACAATTACTTTACTGAATAACTTTACTTTCGTCCATGATTGATAAATGGACACATTTTACAAAGAGCCTTGCGGCATTGATACATCCCCACCAGGGGTAAAAGGACTGGTAGAGTAGTGGTCGGAGCGGAGGGCTTGAGTTTACTAGGAGCTATTTTGTTTTTGAGGTAAGGGGGCCCTCTGGTAGGTAATCCTGGGGCGGTCCTGAAGTATGGTTTTAAGGTGTGGGTCCTCTAATAATATATTCCAGTGTTGAGACAAGATTCTTTCCATTTTCTTGTGTTGAAAATGGAAGGTGGTGGTGAATCTGGTAGCGTGGTCAAGGGATTTATGACTTCTTTTAGGTGGTTTGCCTTTCAAGTAAAAAATTGACTAAGGGTTCAGGGTAATCTTAGTAGAGAAACTTTCTTATAAGAGTATTACTCTGTTCTATATAATCTATATCCCTGGTGCAATTTTGTCGTAGTCTACAAAACTGTCCTTTAGGGATATTGCAAATCCATTTTGGGTAGTGACAACTATGCAGGAAGGAGATACCGACAGTAGGCTTAGTATAATTTGAGGCGTATATTGCACCATCAGAGTTGCCAAGTTCTAAATCTAGGAAGGCTAAGGAGTCTATGCCCAGCACATGCATAAATGAAAGCCCACAGGGGTTGTTGTTGCAATATTCAACAAAAGGGTTAATGTGGTCAGTGGGTCCATCCCATATGATGATGATAATATCATCTATATATCTTCTGAAGAAGACAATGTTGGCTGAATAGGGATTTTGTCGCCAGATGGAAATGGTTTCCCAAAAACCCATGGCTAAATTTGCATATGAGGGTGCTAAATTGGCCCCCATGGCAGTGCCCTGAAGCTGTAGGTAAAACTCACTCTCAAAATTAAAATAGTTGTGCATTAGACAGAATTCGGTTGCCTCCAATATAAAAGTCACTTGTCCTGGGTTGGTAGTGGGTCTTGAGCTAGAAAAAATTCCAGGGCCTGCAGACCAAAATGATGGGGGATGGATGTGTACAGGGAGTTGATATCCAGGGACAGCCACACATACATGGTTTCCCACTGGTAGGAGGATAGCAGCTCCAAGAGATGTGTACCATCTCTAATATAGGACTGGAGTTGATGAACCACTGGCTGTAAATATTGGTCGATGTACTGACTAAAGCTGGTAGGGATGCTATCCATGGCTGCCACTATTGGTCTCCCTGGGAGGGGGGGGTTGTTTGGTTTTTATGAATTTTTGGAAGATGATAAAAGTATGGGGTCTGGTAGAATTCTTTATGGAAAAATGAAGCCTCAGATTTATTTAATTTTTCATTATCTACTGCTGATTTCACCAATAGTTCGACTTCCCAGGTAAAATCAGTGATGGGGTCTTTTTTAAGCTTAACATATACTGTGTGGTTGGACAAAAGTCTGTTAGCCTCAGCCACATAATTCATTTTATCTTGTATAACTATCCCTCTGCCTTTATCTGCTTGTTTAATGACAAAATCTTGATTACGCATTAGTAGATAGAGAGTCTCATTTTCTGATTTGGATAAATTGTTATTATTGGGAGAGGAGGTGGAGGGATATTGACAGATTTTTAAAAAATCAGCATAGACTACCCTGTAGAAACTCTCTAAATAAGGACCTTTGGCATGCACTGGATAAAAAATGGACTTGGGTTTAGGGGATGTGTCGACTATGGGTGGAGAAGTGGCCAGATGTTTCAGTTCCATCTGATGGCAACCCTAAGCATATGGACCTTTTTAGTACTTCCATGAAGTACATGGACTCTGTTACACCCCTTTTTCTGAGCTTTATATGTGTCCCTTTTCATGCCCCCTGTGTTTTTTTAAATCTGTGACTTTAGCGCCTCCTCCTTTGTTTTACTTACTGTACACTACACTGACTGCACTAAACTGACCGAACACACTATCCGCTAACTAACTGCCTATTCTCCATTGTCACACACTATATACGGCTGCCATATAAGCAGCAGCCTTATATAGTGTGGGGCGTGGACTAAGCCCCTAAGCCATGATTGGTCAAAGGCACTCTGCCTTCAGCCAATCATGGCTCACATAGTACATTGTGCTGTGATTGGCCAAAGCATACAGGTCAGGTGCATGCTTTGCCCAATCATCAGCAATCAATACACTGCAAGAGCGCAGTGCATTATGGGGCACTGATCGCCTGGCGAACTTCCCACCAAGCACCCTATTTGTTCGCGTGTTCAGCGAACACACAACAGCTGATGTTCGAGTCGAACACACAGCCCGTCCCTAATAACAAGCTATTATTATAAAATCTGGTACTTAATGGTATCGGCCCTTATTGTTTTCTCTTTCCTAATTTCTCAAGGGCACTTCAGACCCAGTTAGTACATGAGCATTCCCGCCATCTTTTTATAGGTCAGTAGGACTCATTGTGTGCTGGAGTTCTGAATTCTGCCTGAATTTACTGCTAAATCTGCCAAAGATTTTTTGATTTGGGCCATCCCAAGATGCTCAGGAGAGGAGTAAGAAAGAAAAGGAGTGTGCAGTAACCTTGCACCCACGTTTTTCTAATTATGTTATTTTTATAGATTTTTATTTATACTACTTTCTATCAGAAAGTTTTGATTGTGTTTACAAATGAAAAAACACACAAAGCCATTGTGCATATACCAAACATGTCTATTAGATTATAAGCTCTAAGAGAAGGGCCCTTTGATTCCTTCTGTATTGAATTGTATTGTAACCGCACTTATGCTGTAAAGCGCTGAGCAAACCGTTGGCGCTATATAAATCCTGTCTAATAATAATACTATCATTTTTTTTTTTTAATTAACATACATGTAAGAAGAATTGTTGGTTTAAGAAAAGTAGTATGTTTCTTATGGCAGTAAGCTTGAAATAAATCGAATTCTAGGGGGTATATGAAGAAACAATAGAAGGCATAGAAATGGAACTTACCTTCACAAGGGACGAAGAACATTTGTGATAGACCTTTTTATCAAATATCTTTTATTTTTATTTTTTTCATGCTTTTCATTGTATATTGCTGTCTGTCTAACAGAAAGGACCAATAAAATTAGTAAAAATAATGTTAGGCGGAAGGGGCAGAAAAAGGGGTGGAAAAGGGAAGGAAGGAGGGCCCCTAAGCTTCAATACCATAACCTCTGCACCATACGTAACACTACTAATCATTTTGAATCCCCATCAGGTCTCCCTATTTGCATTTAACATCCTCCCTATTTCTGCTAACCTCTCTATCTTGAACAGCATGTCCAACCTCCTCCAGAAAAAGTGGTCTAGCTACATACCAGCTCATGCAAATGGCAATGGAGAGTGGCTGTTGAGATGGTACGGAAGGCCCATGAGCCCTACAAGAGCAGCTTTACTCCCCCTGTTCATACACCATTGATATGTATATTCATGTTCATACATATTAATTATTGGTTTGCTAACATTTGGTGTTTCTGTTCTACTGTCTGCATTGTTGTTAAATCTGAATATATTGTCAACTGTTGTACAGAAAATTTGATACTAAAATGGCAAGATACTATCCATATTTCATCCCAGTCTTTAGTCGCCTTTTTGTATTATTCAAAGAGTAAGAACATACAAGCTCATTAGCCACTACCTGTACTAAGTAAAAGAGAGTTCTTGTGGTTGAGAAAGTCACTTACAATCTTCATGAGCTTCATATACCAAGTCCAGAAAGGAAAAGGGGATTTTGCAGTTATGCCTGCAGATATTAGTTGGTAGAGAAAATTGGAAATCCCTGATACCCTTTCTTGTTAAGTTCTGAAGAAAGGAGTTCCTAAATGACATAATGCTATAATATACAAAAGAACTATTATTTTAAAGCCATGTACAAATTACAATCACATATCAATAAAAAAGAAAAAGCCCCATAAGCTTATTTTCTCACAGAAACTCCATAATTATAATACTCTGGTTCAGTCAACACATAAGATGTATGGATAAAACAGATCTGGACTTGTAGGTATGTCATAGAGTGAAACAATATTTCCTGGCAGTAATCTGCATTTTGGACATTATCTATTGGTTTGTAGTTAAGCTAGTGCTGAAAGAGCAACCTTTTCTGTTCCATGTATAAATTCTGATTTCAACATGTGGAACTTTATTCAGAGCAAGATTTACGGTTCCATTACCAAACAGTTAAAGAACTTCACTGGCTATTATTATGCTCAGCAAATGTTAGCATCTATAAATGGATATGTCTTGGGAAGTTCCCATATCCAGTTTATAAAATGAAATAAAGGAAACTCAAAAGTCAGCATAGTATCATGTGTTCTGCACTCAAAGTTGATCTAGGGGTTTCAGGCAAATACTTATTTCCCAAGTACGATGGTAACACACATCAACGGTGTAAGTGCTGCACTACATGGCTGATGGTTATAGGCTATTAAAATTACATTCAGATTCAAAATAGTATGCAGGGAAATGTTGTTCGGGCAGCAAATGTCCTTACCCCTATTGAGGCAGGAGAAGCCTTATCATGGTTTGGTTTGAACAATTAAAATAGAGCCTCCATATATGTAATTTTTATATATATGATGAAGTCTGTCAATAGCATTGCCACAGCTGTTTTTGTTTTCATGAACGACCCTGGACCACAGATGCTTTACTTGTTGAATCTTTCAGTAGACTGTCATTTTTCCACTCTCTTTAACAGTCTATTCTTAGATGGACAAAAAGATTTTATTAGACTTTAAGTAAGCGACAATCAAATAAAGCCTAACTCTAAAACTGAATAATAATAGCAAAAAAAGATTTAAGCCATAAAAAAAATGGTGTAAGCACAAGCAGCAGTGGTAAATGGTTTCTAACAACCCCTGTAACTGTCACTTTTACTGGTCACCCCTTGGACTGCCTGTAAATGTAGAGGAAAATATAAATAAAGGCATGTGAAATAAAAAGAAATGTATGTATTGAATACCATCATTACAGGTATTGACCTCATAAAGTTCGTAGAAAAAAATTTTTTTTTCAATATAGTTGTTCTTTAAAGTGGTTGTAAACCTTTACATTTACCCAGTAAAGTGACTAGCCTCCGACGATGCACAGAGATTAAACAAATCCTCCTACATGAGTTGTACCTGCTTATCTGCAGTCGTATTTTCTCTACAGTTGTTCAAAGTACAGAATTTATACACCACTTGTCTGAGTTTTCAGAAAGGGGGTAGGGAGCTAAAGTTATACCCTGCAGAGCTCAGTGAGCAGAGCTAAGAACTACCTGGAAAGAAGGGGCACAACCCCATTCACACTGTCAATCAGTGGCTTTGTGTCAGAGCCCCCTCCCTGTCACCTTTTTACCAGTTGGTGTCAGGAAAGCCTGTCAGAAGTGGCTCATGCAGATAGCAGAGGAACAAGGCAGCAAAGAGAAATGGCACTTAGGGGGAGATTTACTAAAACTGGAGAGTGAAGAATCTGGTGCAGCTGTGCATTATAGCCAATCAGCTTCCAAGTTTTCTTCTTTTTTTTTTTGTCAAAGCCTAATTGAACAAGTTGAAGTTGGAAGCTGATTGGCTACCATGAACAGCTGACAAGTAGACACTATGAAGGGATATGCTTTGTTTATATTTCATGTCTGAAGTTTACAACCACTTTAATGCATAGACGATGGGACCACACTGCACAAGGTTTAGAATCGCCTACTAAATGGATTTTTTTTAGCCATCCCTGAAAAAGCGAGTTCAAGTTGCTCATACCAAGAAAAAATGTATGTTAAGGTTTGTATACCATAAACATTTGTTTTACGTACATACTACATATTTTTGTGCTTAGATAGTTTGTAAGCACGTGCTTGTAGTCAGGTTATGCAAAAATACATGTACCTGCAATTAATCAAGCAATGGCTAAAAGCAGATGTCAAGGAAACAAGGAAAATGGAGTATGGGAGCTTTTAAAACCCATACAAAACCATAACATTATAACTAAGAAGTTGTTTTTTTTTTTTTTTTTACAATTTCATTAGCTCAAAGGATTCTTTAAAAAAATCCATATCAAGAACAATAGAGGTAATAACAAACCAGGATCTCACTAAAGAAGCTCTCCATAAGAAATTGAATGGAAACATTTCAGTATGATATTCTAAAAGTAACCCTGTTGGTTGCGAATAAATCCTCAGGGGTGGGCAACTAAAGAGGTTATTTTGAGACAAAACATGAGGAGCTTGCTATAGTTGATAAGAAGCTTCAGATAGAACTAAATCAAAAGAAGGAAACTCTTCTAGACCAACAATTTAAGAAAAAAAGGTGTTCTCGAAGGTGTACTGGACCCATCCTTTATACTAAAAAAAATGTATTTTTCTTCTCTAAATCCTTAAGGTTTCTTGTCTTTTTCTGTTGTTGGCAACTCGAAGTTTCAGCTCCCTCCAAAAATGTTCTATAGGATTAAGTTCTGGAGACCATGGAGATCTCCATGACCTTAATATTTTTCTTTTTGAGCCCCTTCTTTGTTGCCTTGGCGGTATGTTTTGGGTCATTGTCATGCTGGAAGACCCATCCACGACCAATCTTCAGTGTTCTGGCTGAGGGAAGAAGGTTTGCATCCAAGATTTTAAAATACCTAGCCCCATCTATTGCCCCCTCAATGCAGCAAAGTTGGCTTGTACCTTTAGCAGAGAAACAGCCCCAAAGCATAATGTTTCCACCTCCTAGCTTGACTGTAGGAATAGTGTTCTTAGGGTCATGGTCAGAATTTTTTCTTCCCCCAAACACGGTGAGTCGAGTTAATGCCAAAGAACTAAATTTTGGTCTCATCTGACCACAGCAGTTCCTCCCATGCCTTCTCTGAATCATTTAGAGGTTCATTGGCTTCTTGAGAAGGGCAACGTTGCGGGCTCTGCAGGATTTCAATCTATGGTGACGCATTGTGATACCAATGGTTTGTTTGATGACTGTGATCCTAACTGCCTTGAGATCATTCACAAGTTTCTCCCGTGAAGTTCTGGGCTGATCCCTCACTTTTCTTATGATCATCCTTCCCCATGAGGCAAAATCTTGCATGGAACTCCAGACCGAGGGAAGTTGATGGTTATTTTGTATTTCTTCCATTTGCAAATAATCGCTCCAACAGTTGTCTCCTTCTCACCAAGCTTCTTGCTGATGGTCTCTTAGCCAATTCTAACAGTGTTCAGTTCAACAATCTTGTCCCTGATGTCCTTTGACAGCTCTTTGGTCTAGCCCATGATGGTAAGGTTTGAATAGAAGAAAGAGAGTCTGTGGACAGGTTTCTTTTATACACATAACAAGTTGTTGTTAGGAGCACCTTCTTAACTTGACAAGACTAATCTGTGTGCCACATGAGCACATACTGTAGCCATTTTATGGGAGCCAGAATTATTGTTGTTTGGTAGGGGATCAAATACTTATTTTACTCACTGAACTGCAACTCAATTTATAACATTTGTCTCGTGTGTTTTTTCTGTATTTTTGGTTAATATTCTGTCCCTATCATTTAAAATACACCTATGATATAATTTCTGTGTAAGTGTGCAAACGTATAAAATCTGCAGTGGATCAAAAATTATTTTCCCCTCTGTAAATAGGACCACAACAGAACAGGGAGGGAGGGAGGGGAGCTCTGCCGCTGATGACCTCCTGAGACAACTGGTAACTAACCCTTGATGGAAACCCATTTTTATAGGGCTTCCCCCTGGTTCTAGAACGTTCCTAACATGTGAACTATGGTTTCAAGGCTTCCCCAACCTGTAAGTTACAAGGATTCACCCATGTCCATGTACCTGAGTGAGGTGTTCTGAGGGGAGCCTTGAAACCCTCAAGCTGCCGTAATCCCATGCGGAAAAGGGCTTGGGGTACCTTGAAAAGTTAGAGAAAATCTCTTGAATCTTCCAAGTGGGTGAGCATTGGAAATCACATTATTGGAAGATGCTCACCTCTTAAATATTATGTGCCAGACCAAGCAAGCATATATCCTTTTCTTTCACAAGATAAAGATGGTTTTTGAATTTATCCCACAGGATCTTCAAAACCCAGGCATCAAATTGCTGTTTTAAATGGAGTAGGTGGCTCTAAAATGCAATTTGTTTTTACTGTTCTTGCTATAAAATTGGAGTAGTAATCAAACTTCTTTCAGCCAGAATGATGTGTGAGGTAGCACTGGGCCTTGTGGGAAACAGAAGTCCTGTACGGGCGCAACAAAGCCTGACTGGGTGGTGCCTTCTGACATAAGACAGTTGCACAGGGTAGGGAGCACCATACTAAAGCTCTGAAAACTTATGCTCATTTGCCATGTATATGAAGACATCCTGTGTCTACTTGTAGGTGTGTATGAACACAGCCAACACATTTCAGGGTCCTAAACCTTCTTTAGGGAAAAAGTTATTCAATACCTGGTGTTAAACAATCAACAAATGCCTCAGAAAGAGGCAGACCTGCAGGCTTGAGCTGAAATCCTGGTGGATACATTCCAAAAACCCTATAGCTCTTCCCACCGACCACACATCACTACATGACACAGATGTGATGTAGGAGTCACCAGGAGGAAGCACAGTGTCCTGTGAAGGACAGCAAATTTCTAATTTACCACTCTTTTGACAGATAAGTACAAACCTATCTTCTTTTACAGGATTATTGTAATCATACTACTGCCCGTTAGCACTAGGGTAACTTCAATGCAGGAAAAATGTAGAAATCACTAAAGCGTAACTCCACTTTTGTTGAGAAAAAAACATTCCCCTCTGGGTGGTCTATGTAAATTGCAAGGATTATAACAACCATTGTTTCAGATTCCTACCTTTTGATATTCTGAAGTAACTCCTGTTTGTTCCTCTGTGTCTCTGTGCTGAGTGGGTCTAATGGGAATAGTTTCATAATTATCAGTCAGCTATGCAGCTGCAGAGCACTAGAAGTTAGGTCTGCATTCCATTAGACGTGTTCCTATTGGGAGTATCTCATCAAAAATGAAATTTATGTTGCAGGGGATGCCTACAATCTGACTTGTATCTTAGGCAGACTTTTGGGAAAATTGGTGAGCCAATCACACAAGCAGGAAATGATGATGTTTCTGGGGTGTGGTAGGTACACATTCTGTGTACAGAACAATTCCAGGTAGCCATATTGCATTGCATTTTCAGAAAAGTACAGCTGCAGACTGAAAAGGAAAGGTAGTTTTTAAAATAACAATTTTTATTGATCATTTTTTGTTAATGACAGCGAAAAAAGGCATTTGAAGACACGAGCACCATGCTCATAACGAATGCTAAACACTTAAGGCTATGGTAAATACAGATGAAACAGCCAACACAGTGGCAACCATCATATATGAATGTGAGCTGTCTTCAGAGGAGCAGAGGAGAAGAGAAGCTCGGCCAGTGGGTACACGAAGCCCCCCCCCCCCCATCCCCAGCCCCGTAAGCCACAGGGACTACGTAGTGGCAGATATCTTCATAAGCAGGAGAAGAAAGGTAATTTTTAATAACATTCAAGAAATATGACTTGTGTCGCAATTGTATATGCTATATTGTTTCTTCTTTATTTGCTATTTTTTTCCCCACAAAAGTGGAGTGACCCTTTTAAAGACTCATTAAGAGCTGATTTGCTAATGTTTTGAAAGATGCTATTTTATAAACAGATAGATAAAATACTAGCCAATGAATGTGGCTATTATGGTGAATGAATTGTAAGCATCATGCAACAAATAACAGCAATAATACCGAAGAAGATTACTGCTTAACCAACAACTCAGATCAGAATTTTAAACTGCCTATGCCCTGTTCTATCCCGTTCCTGCCTCATTCATGACACTATCCACATTACATATCAAGTGATGATGTCCACAGAAAGCGTGCACCTCTGCATTTTAACAGACACTGAAGGACACTTAGAAGCCTATGACTTACAGTTCACATTGTGTTATACCAAATGCTGGCAGGCAGTGCTGGGAATGGATCCTGATCTACGTTTCTCATCAAAACATTCAGGAGAAGATACAAAAACTGTTTTGTTGTTCAATGTTGTTTGTAGGCTTCATACACGCTGGATGATTTGCTAAGGCTGGCCATATATGTGTCGAATTTCGAAAGAACATTCTTTCACAAATCAGATTCGATGGTGCCACCATTGATTTCAAAGTTCGACCGACCAAGCCTTCAATTTCACCCTATATTGCTACAGAAAATACTTTTTGTGGCTGGGAATCTACTTTTCTTTCCGGGAATTTTCTTTTCTTGCAATCATGCACATTTTTTTTTATTATATTTCTTGTGCGATTCTCCCATCATTGATCAGAAAATCGTTAATTTTTTAAAAAATTTCCAACATGCCCGATCACTCAAATTCGATGACCGCACGAAAATCGGCCGCTGCTGCAGCCCACTAATGGTGCGAAATTAGAACAAAAATTCTTAGATAAGATTTTCGAAAGAAAATTCTTTCGAAATTCGACCCATGTATGGCCAGCCTAACTTTCCTAGACTCCTTTTCTCCTGGCAGCAGAGTTTTGGCAGAAAAAGCATTTTAAGCATGCAAACACGTGTGGCGCATTTAGGCACGTAAAGCGCTTGGGTTTAATTAATTTCACTGGTCAGAGCGATCATTTTTTCTGGCTAGTGAAATAAATTAATGCTCAACAACTAAACATGCCCCATTGCTTTGGCACACTTATACATGTTTACATGCATTTAGGCACATCAAGCGTTTTTTTCTGGCAAACATCTGCTGCTTCCTGGACACACTGGCTGTGGTTTATTTTTTTTTTGCCAATAACTTCTAAACACCTATGTGTGCATGGACACATAGATTAACATGCAGGGGCATTTAGCAGCAGGAAAAAAAAGACAAATGCCCCTAGGAGCAGCAGAAATATTTCTCAGTGTGCATGAGGCCTTATCCTTATTCTAGCAAAACAGGGGCAATATACACCATTCTCCATTTAAAATAAGGTACCAGGATTCTGCCCCTGTATTTCTACGCAGAAGCTTTTTAACCACTTGCCGACTGCCTAACGCCGATCTACGTCGGCAGTCAGCCCCTCACAGGCAAAGTGACGTAGGGCTACTTCACTAGCCTGTGAGGGTCTAGGGAGCGAGTGCGCGCCCCCGGAGGCGCGCTCCCGCTCCCGCGTGGTCACGGACCCCCCCGCGCGTGTGACCGGCGGACCCGATGTAAACCCCGTGTAAACAAGCCACCTGTCATTCTCCTTGCTGTTAGGATACTGATCACTCGGATCTAGTATGTAGATCCGTTGATCAGTGTCCATACAGCTCAAGCCCCAGCCAATCACAGTAGAAAGCACGCCCCTAGGGATACACACAGCCCCTCCCTCCCAAATAAAGTTAACCCCTTCACTACCAGTGTATTTTTACAGTAACAGTGCATATATATAGCACTGATTACTGTAGAAATGTCACTGGTAACCCCAAAAGTGTCAAAAATGTCAGTCAAGGGTCCGATCTGTCCGCCCCAATGTCGCAGTACCGCAAAAAAAAAATCGCAGATCGCCGCCATTACACGTTAAAAAAAAAAACAACAAAAATGACAGAAATCTTTCCCTTTGTTGGTAAACGCGATAACTTTTGCGCAAACCAATCAAAATACGCTTTTTGCGATTTTTTTTACCAAACATAGGTAGCATAAAACAAATTGGCCGAAAAAGTAAAAAAATTTAGATTTTTAAATTTTTTTTTGGGGGAATTTCATATAAAAAAATGTGAAAAATATTGCTATTTTTGCAAAATTGACGCTCTTTTTTTGTTTATAGCGCGTGATCAAAAAATCGCACAGGTGATCAAATACCACCAAAAGAAAGCTCTGTTTGTGGGAAAAAAAGGACGCCAAATTCGTTTAGGTACAGCGTCGCACGACCGCGCAATTGTCCGTTAAAGTCACGCAGTGCCGAATCGCAAAATACCCCCTGGTCGGAATGGGGGTAAAATCTTCCGGGGCTTAAGTGGTTAAACATTTTTGCTAACCCTAAAACCTAACTCTGAGCTAAGTGCAAAAAAAAATGCACCCTCCTCCCTCACACCTGATTAAGAATAAATGCATGTATTCAGGGCCGGCGCTACATGTAAGGTGACCTAGGCAGCCGACTAGGGAGCAACTTAGCAGTGGGCGCCGGCGAAGCCTGACCCGAAGTAGGTGACTTACCGTAAGCCACTGAAGGGGTTTTAACCAATGGCAGCCAGCCTGTCCATTTGGGGCGCAGGGGTGC
Organism: Pelophylax lessonae; assembly: GCF_965119305.1. Lineage (NCBI taxonomy): Eukaryota > Metazoa > Chordata > Amphibia > Anura > Ranidae > Pelophylax > Pelophylax lessonae. The sequence continues at coordinate 521,280,852 of NC_138770.1, read as the reverse complement.
CACCCCCCTTATCCATGCGTCCGGCCTCCTAATCTACATGCAGGGCACCGGATGCATAAATTCCAATGAGGGTTTTTTTTTTTTTTTGAAGCACGTGATTAGAGCTAGAGGCTCTAATAGGCTTAAAAAAAGGGTGGGACAATAGCAAATGAATATTTGCTATTGCCACACTGATTCTCCTCCCGGCCAATCAGGAAGCAGGTCCTGAGACCTGTTTCCCAATTGGCCAAAGGAGAAGGCATCATATTGGTGGAGGAGGAGGGAGGAGATGGCCACTGAGAGGGGACATGGAGGAGACTGAGGGGGAAGCCGTCTCAGTCCGGAGGAATAAGGTAAGTGAACAGGTGCCTAGGGAAAGGGGAGGGGGGATATGTTGTAGACTGGACTCTGGAGTGACAGGGGAGGTCCATGGCCAGGTTCGTGTGTTCCCTACCCCCTGACCGATGGAGCACCAGCTGCCACTGGCTTTAACCCCTTCAGCAACTTGGGGTGGGAGAGCATATGGGGGGACAGCAATTTTTGTTTTGCCTTGGGAGGCATAAATCCTTGCACCGGCCCTGCATGTATTAAATGCAATAAAGATGAAGAGCCCACCCTCATTCTATCACGTGAGAGAACAGAATTAGAGCAACATCTGTCACAAAATTGTATGTTTTGAGTGCTGACCAGAGTTCCAATTTAAATATGGTTTAAACTCCAAATTTGAAACATTGTTGCAGAACAAGTCTTACAGCAGGCCCTGGAATATTCCTCTTCCCCCTCACCCCTTACCCTACAGCCTGATACATTCCATACATATATATACACACAGACACAGACACACACACACACACACACACACACACACACACACACATACACACAATATTGTCAAAAATATTGGGATACCTGCTTTTACACACGCATGAACTTTTATGGCACCCCAGTCTTAGTCCGTAGGGTTCAATATTGAGTTGGCCTACCCTTTGCAGCTATAACAGCTTCAACTCTTCTGGGAAGGCTGTCCACAAGGTTTAGGAGTGTGTCTATGGGAATGTTTGACCATTCTTCCAAAAGCACATTTCTGAGGTCAGGCACTGATGTTGGAAGAGAGGACCTGGCTCACAGTCTCCGCTCTAATTCATCCCAAAGGTGTTTTATCAGGTTGCGGTCAGGACTCTCTGCAGGCCAGTCAATTTCCTCCACCCCAAACTCGCTCATCCATGTCTTTATGGACCTTGCTTTGTGCACTGATGCGCAGTCATGTTGGAACAGGAAGGGGCCACCCCCAAACTGTTCCCACAAAGTTGAGAGCATGAAAATGTCCAAAATGTCTTGGTATGCTGATGCCTTAGGAATTCCCTTCACTAGAACTAAGGGGCCAAGCCCAATCCCTGAAAAACAACGCCACACCATAATTCTCCCCTCCACCAAATGATTTGGACAAGTGCACAAAGCACGTGGATGAGACATGGATGAATGAATTTGGGGTGGAGGAACTTGACTGGCCTGCATATATTTATACAGTCTTCCTTGCGGCACTCTGCCTCGGCAGCACATGATCTCAATGCCTGCAGATTCAGAGTGAGAGAGAAAGGCTTCCAAACTTCTTATTTAAGCTCAGTAGGAGATCTTTTCAATCTCTCGACTGGCACACAGAGCAATAACGCTAATGCGAACAGGGTGAAGAGCGTGTGTCCAGGTGTGCACGTCTAAGCAGACGAATAAAAATTGCCACTCCTATCTGAGCTCCATAAGGCTGTAGTTATACAGAAAATCTGAGCATAAAGTTATCCAGAGGGACCACGGGAACCTTCCTGAGTACATTTTTGTATTTATTTTATTTTTGTTTAAGGGGTTATTATTTTAGAAACTGTGTAATTGGATCACAACAAGTTGTTGTTTCACGTTTAACTATTTTTTCACAATTTTTTTCACAAGTTTTTTTCATGTGCATTAGTTTTGGTCACTCTGACATTTCCTAAATCTTTTAATCATTGGAAGGTAACATTTCGCTTTTTGTTTTTACTTTTTTTTCTTGTAGCGCTGAGTAGGGGGCTAATTTGCTTTTTATTGCATAGCATTGTTTAGAAATGTAAAACGTTCAATCGTGATGATATTTTCATATATGGCTATATATAAACTTTTCAATTATCTTTTTTTGCGTAAAGAAAAAGAAAAGTTCTGTCTTTCCATCTGAAACAATTACTCCTAGAAGTACTACCAGCTGTCAGTTGTGATTATACCCCTGGCAATTTCAGTTCTCACCAGTTACTTCAAATTATAGGGCCCATTAACACAATTATATTCTGTAAAATGTGCATCCACTGGTGTGCATTGTGTAGGGTTGATGTGATGCGTTATCATATATATATATATGTATGTGTGTGTTTTTGTTTTTTAAACTTTTATGTCTGAGTATACATCACTTACTGTTGACTGACTTGCTACCTTTACTGGAACTTTTTTCCAAGCATCAACCACTCTTTTGGTAAAATTTTACATTCTAAGATTAGTTTTTAACTTTCTCCCTGCTAGTTTGAAGTCATGTTATCTTGTTCTTAATCTTAGTTCATATTAAAAATACTGCCCTCCTAAACCTTATTCACACAGTTAATGTATTCAAAGGTTTCAATCATTTATTGAAATTTCACAAAATAGCATTTCATAAATTTCTATGCACCAAAGAAGAATGTGATGTGGTGTAGTGCAGCGGTCCCCAACCTTCCCGACAGCAAGGACCAGCCTCGCCGATGACAACCCCTCCAGGAGGGATGTTGTTGTCGGGGGGTAGTAGTGGGGGGGGGGGGGTAATAGTTCTAATGTACATTGCTATATATAAAAAACAAAATTAATATGTGCAATGCATAATTAACATCACCACAAATTGGCAAATAGTGAAAAACAAAATGACAATTAATAAAAATGAATAGAAATATAAATAGAAAGTGTCCACATGCATCAAGAACAAAAAAAAATTCTACTCCTAGTAAAAATAATGTCCAAGCAAATGTCCAACTTCAACTCCATGCACACAGGAGGCTCTAACCATTCTAAATAGTCAAATGTGCATGAAGGGTTTATGATCCAGGTCATTGTTACATCTTCCGGCAATTACCATGGAAGAGTGCATCACCTGTCACCTCTGAGGGACGGTTGGGGTGTGTGCAGCTTGTCAGCCAATGCTCTAGGACCCTGGCCTGGCTCTCCTCCTTCCCCTTCTCCTTCATCTTCACCTTCCTCCCTGTAGGTAAGGTGACCACAAAGAGGGAAGGGATTATTGGTGCTCAGAGAAGGGGAGCTAGCGCCCTCTTGTGATGGTAGAGTGGTTGTGCATGTTTTTCTAGATCGCTCTTATGCCGTCCACCACCTGCCACGAGGCCCAGCCTCCAACAGGCCACAGACCAACACCTGTCCAAAGCCCAGGGTTTGTAGACCCCTGGTGTAGTGTGAAGGCTCCATTGCTGCCCAGCAACTGCTATTAAGTTGTGAATCTGTTGCAAGAAGCGGCATTATGTATGAATTCCACTGTATGTCTTCTACTGTCTGAAACTGTAACAAAGAAATTGATGTCATTTAGCTGGTTGTACTATGTGGCAGGACCGTGTAACTCTCAGGGATGAATAGGCAGTAATACAAGTCCTTTGGGAAGTAAATCAGCTACCTTAAATGTACTTAATCTGCATATTCAGCTGGTTGACCAGAGTTTAGCTCTAATATCCTTTGACTCCTAAATGCTTTTCAGCATCAGAGCTTCACATGGAACTTTGTGGTTGAGGCTTTCTTCTTTTTTTTTTTTTTTTTAATCTGAAGAATTTAAGAGTCCCTCCCTGAGTCTGGGAGAGCTGCACTCCTTGCATAGCGGGAATACCACACAAAATAGTAATAAGGAATATCAGATATTAAAGTCTTCTTTTCTTGTAGCACTGAGGAGATCTCAGCCTAACTTTTAGTTAGATTATAATGCAAGCACGACTGCTAACATAGCAAAATGTCAAGGTCTAAGTAATAAGAGATTTTTTATAATGAATATAATCATTTGTATCTGCTCTTTTCATGTATCCTAAAAGTCACTGAGCAAAAAAGCATCTAGCAAGGTCAAACAAAGGCTAGTCACTCAGTAAATATGTGGCTGCAAGTAACAAGGTCACACAAGGATTCACCAGTTTTCTTGGAATCATGACAGGCAGATAAATGCTGTAGTAAATGTAAACTTCACAGATTTTTGTTCCTGGAAGCTATAAGCTGTCTGAATTTTAGTGAAACCATTATTTTAAATAGCAAATATACCTAATATTTTTTAAAACTAAAAAGAATCGGTCTTTAAAAAAATAAATAAATAAAATACAATAAAAATAAAATAAAAATAAATAAAAAGCTTCTGCTGGTGTAAACTTTATGCTGGTCCATTCTGATATACAGAGCTTGAGCACTTCCTGATACTGATGAAATGTATTGGCTGGTGAGGTAGCCCACTATAGTATAGGCCACATGTGTCAAACACAAGGCCCACGGGCCAAATCTGGCCCACCAGGCCATTTCATGTGGTCCTCACACCTCTGCTGCAGCTGCGACATCCCCCCCTCGTCTCCGCCCCCACTTTGTCTCAGCAGAGAGGAGGACAGAACTCCTCTGCTAGATCCTGCATTTCTCTGTGCAGCCACAAAGAGGTTTGTATCTGCCCCTCCATCTCAGCAGGCGGCAGCAGAGAGGAGGACAGAACTCTTCCTACAGATCCTCTCTCTGTGCAACCCCCCTAGTTTCCGCCGCCCCTGGTCTCAGCATTCAGCAGACTCTGGCAGCCCTCATATGGTTCTCCTCTAGACCCAGCACTTTCTGCTTCCCAGCAGCAGTGAGGGGTGGGGGGGGTGCAGTTTGAATGTAAAGCAGGGCAGGAGGCTCTTGACCTTGGATGGTGGGGGGCTCTTGACATCTAATCTTTACAGACACAACAAGCCCTTTGAAGGCAACCATAACGCTGATGTGACCCACAATGAAATTGAGTTTGATACCTCTGATATAGGCCAATAGGAATGTGTGTGTGTGTGTGTGTGGGGGGGGGGGGCAAGAGATGGCATCAACTTCCAACAACACCCTGAAATTTCAGAGGCTGAGCTTTTTTTTTTCAGAATTGCCCCACATTCAGCAGTAAATGCATTTTATTAGAGAGTACGGTAGGTTCTGTATGTAAATATACCTCTAGGTGCCCACACTATAAGTGTTCACTAGATTTTAATTAAGTTTTGTTGACAGATTTTCCTTAATCACCCAACAAGAGATCACATGCTATTCCATCCCTGGTTTAACTACAATATTATTATTAATATTATTATTATACAGGATTTATATACTGCTAACACTTTGTGTTGTACTTTACAAAATGAAGGGTAGAAAGTACAGTTAGAATTCAATGCAACACAAGACTAATCAGTGGACCCTGCTCTAAAGAGCTTACAATCTACATGCTCTAACTCTTACAGACTGGCATTAATTGGTAGGATTATACACAGATATCAGACGCTTAACATGTTTGTTCCCCTTTTTTTTAAAAATGAAAAGATGAACAAACTCACAACACCCTCTATACCCCTCTGGTCCTCGGTGCATGTACCTTACGTGATTGTCATCTTCCTGTTTCCATTTCAGCACTGCAGTGACATGTGTTTTCTAACTTCTTTTTATGGTGACAGACAGCGATGAAAACCTGACACTTTAGGACTGCAATAAGGAAAAAGTGGAGGTTTCTGCTTTAACTTTCTGGACAGCAGTGAAAAATGTCAGATGGAATCCACTTGGCTGCTAAAGGCAGTACTGTCAGAGAGATTGGTGCTGTCATGTATAGGATGACTGAGGGCAACAGTTTTGCTAACAGTATATATCCAATATTTCAGTAGCCAGTGAGGTTAAGAAGGAAACAAGATTTATTAGTAAAGTGATTGTTCTGCCCATATTGGTCAGTGCTGTTGCAGATTATACTGCAATGTTGTTGATTTTGCTGCCATCTAGTGGTCAGAGTTATTATAGTTATTATTTGCCAGAGCTTATAGGAAGTAATGTTTTCCATCATAGGAAGAGGCTGTAACCTTTAACCTGGAAGTATATTTGCTAGAGCTTGACAGGAAAAGGTATTCCCCTCAGAGGGAAGGGCAGTAACCTTTAACCTGGAACTGTATTTCCTCCATTTCATAACTATTCCTGACAGCATTCAGAAGAGCTCTTATCTATTCCAGGACTAATCAGAGAATTGTCTGTAAGTACATCCACTGATGGAATGAGGCTGCTGTATAATGTTTAATGTACTGACACATATGTTTTGTTTATGCTTATGTTGTAGTTTTACAAAGTTATTCAGAAAAAAGAATACATACAGATCTGATGTCTCACGTTTCTTGACTTCTGAATTATTGTTAAGCTGTCTGACTAGTGTTATACAACAGTTCAATAACACGAAGCAGAACAGTAAAAAGACAACCACGTCCGGTCTGGAATAAACTGAGACGCCATTACTGCAGCATGAGTCTAAGATCGGGAACAAAGTACAAGGCTGATGTCACGCCACCGCCGACACAGCAAGGCAGGGAGAACATTCCCGGCGCCCAGCAAGACGATGCACAATCGCATGCATCCAGATCTTCACGGGCTAGCAAGATGTCCTCAGCAAGTTCCTCAGCGGATAGAGCTCGTGCCAAGGCAGAAGCTGCCCGTGTCCAGCTACAGTACGCAGAAAAAGAAGCCAAGATGATGCAGGAGTTAGCAGCAAAGAAAGCTGTCACAGCACAAGAAGAAGCCAAGATGATGCAGGAGTTAGCAGCAAAGAAAGCTGTCATAGCACAAGAAGAAGCAGAATTGCTCATCCTGCAGCGACAGACTGCAGCCGCAGTTGCTCAAGCAGAGGCCGATGCCTACATGGGAACAAGTCGATCGGAAAGTGAAAAATCATATAAAGGTGCAGAGGTTCCAGAAAAACCTCTATTCTCTGCAGATCGTACAAGTGAGTACATCCAGAACCTTACTGATGCACACACAAAGGAACAGTCTCTTAAACCTGAAGCAAAGCAAGTCAGGCCGAGATCAACAGACCCCCTGAGCAGGCCCAATCAACCACATGAGGTCAGCGGCTGCCAGCAAATCAAGAATGAAGCACCAGAAACCCCTAAGAACAAAAAACAAGTGTTCCCATCGCCTCAACCTATAGATTACATGCGCGAACAACAATGCGCAGTGGACGTCACCAAATATCTCATCCGCAAAGAAATGGTTAGCTCAGGCTTTCTCCAATTCGATGACTGTCCTGAAAACTATTGGGCATGGAAATCTTCCTTTCTGAATGCCACTGAAGGCCTGAACTTATCACCAGCAGAAATGCTTAATTTAATGATAAAATGGCTTGGTACCGAGTCAGTAGAGCATGCGAAGAGGATGAGAAGAGCAAACCTATTCAATCCTAAAGCAGGACTCAACATGACCTGGAAAAGGCTAGAAGAAACGTATGGATCCCCAGAGGTAATAGAAGGAGCACTGTTGAGAAAACTTGAAGTCTTTCCCAAGGTGGGCTACAGAGACAACGTGCGGCTACAAGAACTAAGTGATCTTCTACTAGAGATAGAATATGCCAAAGAGGATGGCTACTTACCAGGACTTTCATATCTAGATACAGCTAGAGGCACTAATCCCATAGTAGAGAAACTGCCCTCAAATCTACAAGACAAGTGGATGTCTGTGGGAGGTAAATTCAAAGAAGATTATGGAGTTGCCTTTCCCCCTTTCTCTGTGTTTTCTAGGTTTGTCCGACAGCAAGCGAAAATCCGAAGTGATCCCAGTTTCGCCTTCACCACCAGCGGCAATCAACCACACAGACCTGAGAGACCTCACAGACCTCACGGTAGGACCTCTGTATCCACACACAAAACAGCTGTACCTTCAGAAGTCACAGACTACCAAAGCACCCACAAGGTACACACCATAGAAAACCCTGATAGACATTGCCCAATACACAAAAAACCACATCCACTAAAGAAATGCAAAGGCTTTAGAAGCAAACCCATTGCAGAGCGGATGTCCTTCCTTAAACAAAACGGCATCTGTTTCAAGTGCTGCGGATCTACCTGTCACATTGCCAAAGACTGCAAAATACCAGTAGAATGTACAGAATGTGGCAGTGAGAGACATATTGCAGCTTTACACCCTGGCCCTGCTCCTGCTTCACTAGAGACTGTAGAACCCAGGAAAGATCAGGGCAGGGAGCAACAAGAGACCCCACTCTCCTCAGTAATGTCTAATTGCACTGAAGTATGTGGACAAGGCAAGAGTGCACGATCATGCTCAAAAATCTGTTTAGTGACCGTGTATCCCACTGGCAAGAGAGAAAGAGCAGTGAAAATGTATGCAGTGCTAGATGAACAGAGCAACAGATCCCTTGCAAAGTCAGATTTCTTTGATATCTTTAACCTCAAGGCAAGTGCAGTTCCATACACTCTAAGGACATGTGCGGGGACAATTGAAACCACAGGGAGAAGAGCTACTGACTTTACCATTGAATCCTTCAATAAGAAAGTGCAGTTCTCGCTTCCTACCCTAATAGAGTGTGGCATGATACCTGACGACAAAACTGAGATTCCCTCTCCAGAAGTAGCCCATCACCACCCTCACCTCCGATCAATTGCTCACCTTATCCCAGCTGTTGAGCCAGATGTTTCTATCCTTCTACTTCTTGGGAGAGACATCCTTCAGGTACACAAGGTGCGCCAGCAAATAAATGGACCTTATAATGCCCCCTATGCACAGAGACTGGACCTGGGGTGGGTCATTGTAGGAGAAGTTTGCCTGGGGACAGTGCACCAGCCTGACAACATTAGCACTCTGAAGACGTCTGTGTTAACAAATGGACGCACATCCCTTCTCAGTCCCTGTCACAACAGCTTCGTTGTCAAGGAAAGCTTTGGCAGGTCAACACAACACTGTGACTCTTTTACACTATATGGTAAAGAAGAAGTCAATTCCAACATTGAAACAGACAATCTAGGGATTACAGTGTTCCAGAAAACTAGAGATGATGACAAACAGGCCCTCTCTATAGAGGATCAGACCTTCTTGCAGATTATGGATAGAGAGGCTTACCAAGATGACAATCACAGTTGGGTGGCCCCTCTCCCCTTTCGCACACCCAGACGTGTTTTGCCTAGTAACAGGGAACAAGCCATGAAGCGTTTGCATTCACTTAGAAAAACACTGCAGAGAAAGCCAGAGGTGAAAAAAGATTTCATTGAATTCATTAAAGGGATGCTAGACAACGATCACGCTGAAGTCGCAGAACCACTTGAGACAGACAGGGAACACTGGTATCTACCGATGTTTGGTGTCTACCATCCACACAAACCTAACCAAATCAGAATAGTTTTTGATTCCAGTGCAGAGTATAAAGGAGTCTCTTTAAATGACGTACTTTTGAGTGGCCCTGACCTAAACAATACTTTGCTAGGTGTCCTCATGCGCTTCAGAAAAGAGCCTGTTGCTTTCACAGCAGATGTGCAACAAATGTTTTATTGTTTTCTTGTCAGAGAAGACCACAGAGACTTTCTACGTTTTCTCTGGTACAAAGACAATGATATAGACAAAGAAATTGTCGAGTGCAGAATGAAAGTGCACGTATTTGGCAATAGCCCATCTCCTTCTGTCGCTATATACTGCATGCAAAAAGCTGCCCAGAAAGATGCAGAGCGCTATGGACAAGAAGCCAAACACTTTGTATTGAGACATTTCTATGTAGATGATGGACTCGCTTCTGCTAGCACACCTGAAGATGCAATTTCCATCCTCAGTAAAGCAAAGCAAATGCTGGCAGAATCCAACCTGTGTCTTCATAAAATTGCTTCCAACAGCCAAGAAGTAATGGAAGCCTTCCCTGTAGCAGACAGAGCTAAGGACCTTAAAGATCTTTGCCTGGGTACAGACACTCTTCCCCTGCAGAAAAGCCTAGGCCTCAGTTGGGATCTAGAATCAGATAGTTTTGTTTTCAGAGTTTCCTCAGAGGAAAAGCCTTTTACACGTAGAGGCATTCTATCTACTGTAAATAGCCTCTATGATCCCCTAGGGTTTGTATCGCCTGTGACAATAAGAGGTAAGGCCCTAGTTCGGGAACTGTCATCTGGGAAAAGTGAATGGGATGCATTGCTTCCACAGGAGAGACTAAGTGAGTGGGTAAAATGGACAGAATCCTTGCAAACGTTAGAGCACCTAAAGATAGCCAGATGCTATGTGCCCGTATCTCTATCATCAGCTTGCAGGAAGGAACTGTGTATCTTTTCAGACGCATCCACCACAGCTATAGGTGCAGTAGCTTACTTGAAAGTAGTTGATACAGAAAATGTGTGTCATGTTGGATTTGTCATGGGAAAGTCCAAATTAAGCCCTAAACCAGCCCACACTATTCCTCGTTTAGAGTTGTGTGCTGCTGTACTTGCAGTCGAAATGTCTGAGCTAATCACAGATGAACTAGACACTGACTTTGATGCTGTGAAATTCTTCACCGATAGCAAGACTGTCCTAGGGTACATTTGCAACACCACTAGGAGGTTCTATCTGTACGTCTCCAACAGAGTGAATAGAATCAGGCAATCTACACACCCAGATCAGTGGTTCTACGTATCTACAGAGCAAAACCCTGCAGATTATGCCACTAGACCTACTCAAGCAGCATGCCTTCAGAACTCTATATGGTTCTCAGGTCCTTCCTTTCTGTACCAACCACTCTGTGAGCAGATAGACACTGCTAATGTTTATCCACTCATAGAGCCCGAAGCTGACCCTGAAATCAGATCGGAAATTACAAGTTTCAGTACCAAAGCTTCTGAAACCACACTTCACTCACATTGTTTTGAGAGATTTTCTTGCTGGAAGATATTAGTTAAGACCCTAGCCAGACTCATCCATGTCGCTAAATCCTTCCGGAGAGAAACCAATAGCGATCAGGTCAGAAGGTGGGAAGGTTTCCATGAACAGGTCAATCTAGTAGAACTTGCTCAGGCAAAGTCTGTTATAATTTCTTCTGTTCAATACAAGCATTTCCAGAAGGAAATTGACTGCATCAAAAAACAAAAGACATTCCCAAAACAAAGCCGTCTAGGGAGGCTTAGCCCCTTTTTAGACAAGAATGGGTTGTTGAGAGTAGGTGGACGTTTATCTCTTGCTGAACTTTCAGAGGAAGAGAAACAGCCTGTCATTATACCTTATGATCACCACATTGCAACACTGCTTGTTAGGTACTATCATGAACAAGTAGTTCACCAAGGGCGACACATCACAGAAGGTGCAATTAGATCCGCAGGTTTCTGGATTCTTGGTGGCAAACGCTTGGTATCAGCTGTTATACACAAATGTGTCATCTGTCGCAAGCTGCGAGGAAGATTACAAAGTCAAAAGATGGCAGAGCTGCCAGAAGACAGAGTAATTGCTCAACCACCATTCACCAGTGTGGGCTTAGATGTATTTGGTCCGTGGTCTGTTTTAACCCGTCGCACTAGAGGAGGCAGCGCGGACAGTAAACGATGGGCAGTCCTTTTCACTTGTTTGTCTACCCGAGCTTTACACATAGAGCTACTTGAAGCCATGTCAACATCGAGCTTTATTAATGCCTTGAGGAGATTCTTCTCAATTCGTGGCCCAGCTAAACTGCTCCGTTCTGACAGAGGAACAAACTTTGTAGGAGCTTGCAAAGAACTTAACATTTGTGACAGTGAATCACAATTGCAAGACTTTCTCCAAGACAGAGGATGTACATGGGTCTTTAATCCTCCACACTCCTCACACATGGGTGGTGTCTGGGAGAGACTTATAGGTATTGCCAGGCGAATCTTGGACGCCATGTTGCTACAAACCAAACCTGCTAACTTGACCCATGAGACTTTAAGCACCTTTATGGCAGAAGTGACAGCTATTATGAACGCCAGGCCTATAGTTCCTGTGTCCTCGGACCCAGATACACCTATAGTCCTTACCCCAGCAATGTTGTTGACTCAAAAGGTGAACTCTTTGTCGGCTCCATCTGGAACCATAAGTACAACCCAAGTCCATGCGAAACAATGGAAGCAAGTACAATGCTTGGCAGACACCTTTTGGAAAAGATGGAAGAGAGAGTATCTGTCAAACCTGCAATGCCGCAGAAAATGGACTGAGGATCGCCCAAATGTAAAAGTGGGTGATGTTGTTCTGTTGAAGGACAGCCAAGAGAGCAGAAACGAGTGGCCCATAGGACTTATTGTCAATGTTCTACCTAGCAGGGATTGCAAGGTTAGAAAGGTAGAGGTCAAGATTGTAAAAAATGAGACTGCCAGAATTTATCTCAGACCTATAACTGACATTATAGTTTTGATCTCAGACTAAGTAGGATTCCATTTACCTGTTTATGTTTTTTCTGCATAGCAGTAATTGTTTGGGTAGTGACATAATAAATTATGCCAGACAGGGAGTGTTCTGCCCATATTGGTCAGTGCTGTTGCAGATTATACTGCAATGTTGTTGATTTTGCTGCCATCTAGTGGTCAGAGTTATTATAGTTATTATTTGCCAGAGCTTATAGGAAGTAATGTTTTCCATCATAGGAAGAGGCTGTAACCTTTAACCTGGAAGTATATTTGCTAGAGCTTGACAGGAAAAGGTATTCCCCTCAGAGGGAAGGGCAGTAACCTTTAACCTGGAACTGTATTTCCTCCATTTCATAACTATTCCTGACAGCATTCAGAAGAGCTCTTATCTATTCCAGGACTAATCAGAGAATTGTCTGTAAGTACATCCACTGATGGAATGAGGCTGCTGTATAATGTTTAATGTACTGACACATATGTTTTGTTTATGCTTATGTTGTAGTTTTACAAAGTTATTCAGAAAAAAGAATACATACAGATCCGATGTCTCACGTTTCTTGACTTCTGAATTATTGTTAAGCTGTCTGACTAGTGTTATACAACAGTTCAATAACACGAAGCAGAACAGTGATTGTAAAGGCATTATTTGTTAATAAAAAACATCTTATACTGTAAATGAATTATGGGGGTGTGCGACCGTTTGTTTGGCCCCTGAACAACCACAATGCACGGCACTGCCGCACAGTGAATTAGAAGCCCTGATTGGCTGAAGAAATTAAAGATTTGCCTAATCAGGGCACCTAGCACTGTCAGAGCCAAGATTTGACGCTGTCATAATGACTCTATCCAGTGCCGTTTACTGCAGTATATTTTAGTGCATTACTGCACGTTTAATGCAGTACATTTCAGTGTGTTACTGCACGTTTAACACAGTATATTTCAGTGTGTTACCGCACAGTTAATCTAGTATTTTTCAGTGTGTTACTGCACATTTAAAGTAGCATATTTTAGTGCGTTACTGCACATTTAACACAGTTAATTTCAGTGCTGTTTAATGCAGTATATTTCCATGCATTACTGCACGTTTAACGCAGTATATTTCAGTGCATCACTGCACATTTAATCCAGTAAATTGCAGTGCGTCAGTGCAGTTTTACTGCAGTATATTGTAGTGCGTCAGTGGAGTGTGGCTGTGTAGTGGGTACTCAGGAAAAAGTGCACCAAACACCACTTTCCGCTGCTTAAAGTGCATCCATATACACATTTCCACATCTTTTTTTTTTTTTAAATCAAGTAGAATTTTTATTGAGCTGTCACTTCCAATTACAAGAAATTAGCATATTCACATCAGTATGAAAAGCACCATTGAACAATCATTATACATACAAAAGTAGCAAACATATAAAACCTCTTAATAAGTGTGACCATGCTATCAAAGTACATGTATATCTTTTCAAATTTAGATGGGGAGCCTCTGTGCTGGTAGATATTTTTTTGGAAACTTATTATGTTACCCATCTGTTCAAGCCACATCCTAGACGTGGGCTGATCAGGTGAGATCCACTACTTAAGTATATGTCTACGGGCCTGAAATAGGGACCTTTCTAATGGATGCCTAATATGCATTGTTTAGGTTCCATCAGAATATTTATTCATAATGCCGCATTAATTGTAGTAACCACCGTGCTCCAATAACAGTGGAGCTTCGGACATCTCCACAACAGATAAATAGATCTTCCACATCCCTTTAACACCCACTACATAGACTATCTGAGCATAGATTCATAGAGTGTAACCTAATGCAGAGTGTGATGAACCCTGAGAAGTATGTATAGCTGTGACACCTGCTGCGAGATATTTAATGAACACGACCAAATGGATTCTAATGCTTCCTCCCATTGGTCGCCTGGTATATCAGCAACATCCTTTTCCCATTTATCACATGCCATATTAGAGAACTTCTCCAAATATGTTCCCAGTAAAGTGGCGTAACAGCTAGATATAAAGCCCTTAGTAGAACTAAATTGTTGCATAAGAGAGAATACCGGAGCAGGTGCAAATTCCATGTGCTCCATTGACTTCTGGGCCAGTATAGCATTTTTCAGCTATAAATAATAAAATAGCATGTTCATAGGGACACCAAATTTAGCTTGTAATTGTTTAAAGGACAAGAAAATACCATTGTCAACGATATTTTTAATATGTTTCACCCCAAAGGAGCGCAATCTAGAGACGTACTGCAGCTTAAGAGGCTCAGGGTAGGTGTGGTTATCCCATATCGGGCTATAGGTAGTGTAGTAGTAGTAGTGCCCCACTAAAACTGTAACATAATATGCAGTGAAGAGTTATACATAGTTTGATCCATTTAGTTCCCCCACCAATTGTTGGAGCTAGGATGCTATGTAATATACCCACGGATTTGGGAGAGCCAACCCGTGCATGTCTTTCGGTTCTGAAACTGCTCCAACGTAATCCTAGCCGCACTACCTTTCCATATTAGGGTCCTAAACACTGAGTTAACCACCCTGAACACTTTTAGTGGAATTGCTACTGGGGAGTTGTGAAGGAGATATAATAATTGTGGCATCAATACCATTTTAATCAGGTTCACTCTTCCAGCTACCAATAACCACATTTTGTTCCATACCGTGGTTCTATCTCTAAATTTTACCAGATATCCAGGGGGTGTATATTCAGCCTACAAAATTCCAATGGATGTTGAGAAATCACCACACCCAGATACTTGAAGGGTGTCACTACTGGGAACAGGCAAAAGGTTCCTAGGTAAGGATTTGTACCCAGGTCCAATGGCAGGATGGCAGACTTGGATCAGTTAATTGTAAGCCGAGAAAATAGTCCGAAATCTGTAATAATGGTCATGACAGTTCTTATTGAGGCATCAGTATCCCCTAGTAACAGAAGCATGTCATCAGCATAAAATAGGATCTTCTCCCGCAGGGTACCATATCTAAACCCCACTATGGAAGCATTAGTCCGAATTCTCTCTGCCAGCGGCTCGATAACTATGGCAAACAAAAGCAGAGGGGGAGAGGGCAGCCCTGCCATGTACCCCTTCCATATCGAAAACCAGTCGACATTCTCCCTCCCTCTCTAATAGACGCTCGTGGCTGAGAATATAACAAATGCACCCAGGATATAAAGTTAGGACCAAACCTAAAATTCTCCAGCACAGACCACAAGTATCCCCTTATTGGCATCTAGAGACAGCAAGGCCCTTTCGCCCTCATTGTCTGCCGGAGTTTGCATATCAACATATAGTCTCAAATTGATGGCTGTAGATTTGTTTGGCATGAAGCCAGTCTGATCCTCATGAATTATACTAGCTATGACCGTGTTCACTCTCCTAGCTAACACCTATGCCAAGATTTCTATGTCTGCCTGTAGAAGCGAGATGGGTCTATACGAATTAGGCTTTGTGGCTGGTTTATCTGGTTTTAGAACCAACACAATACAGGCTCTTGTCATGGAGATAGGCAAAGATTGTTTAAGTCTGGCTTCATTAAAGACCTCTAGCAAACTGGCCAACAAGACCACAGAGTATTGGTGATAAATCTTCATTGGTAGCCCATAATCTCCGGACGCCTTGGAGTTGGGAAACAGACCGACCGCCACCCGCAGCTCCTCCAAGGTGAGCGGGGCTTCCAGGCAGAGCCTTTGAGCCTATGTGAGCCGGGGATGAAGATATCAGTTGTAAATATTGGTGTAGGTTCTCAGGGGTATAAGACACCTTGGAGGCATATAGATTGCTATAGAACCTCACCAGTTCAGTCATAATGCCTTCCTGCGTGTTGACTAAACAGGCATTCGGGAGTGATATAGCCCCAATAGTGGGGACTGAGGTTTGCACCCTTACAATTTTGGCTAAGAGTCGGCCCATCCGCTCCCCCTCCTCATAGAAAGTCACCCTAGAGAAGAAATGCCTCCTCTCTGCCTTTGAGTTAACTTCTTTGTGCTGATAAACAGGCAGCCCTTGAACCATCAGTGGGGTTAGTTGTATAGTCCTCCTCCAGCCTACAGGTCTGCAGAATCAGCTGCTCCACATCTTTATTACATTTTGTTAAAAAGAACCACCCCCCCCCATCATGTCTGGGAGGCCAACAAGGAGAAGCAGATGTTCCCATGGCACTGTGAGGGAGCCAGCAGCTTTGTGTCCACAGGCAAAGTTTGATGTGGTCAGACCTCAGGCAGAGCATCATTTCCTCTTTTTAGTGATGTTGCTTGTGCTATCCAGTCACAGCATGCAGAGAAGGTGGACTGGCTTACTAAACCATCCTTATCCTCCTCATCCTCTTTCACCCAAGCAGAGACTAGTGCACAGTCCACTGCAGCTGCCAAAGTGGCTTTATTCTGCTTCCTTGTCCACAGGTAATTCTGCCATAGCCCAAGCATCAGGCATGAAGGAGTCAGCTAAAATATTTGAACACAGCATCAGCCACTTGCTCCTTGATGATCCACAGCCATAACTTGATTCAGATGTTGATTCTGAGGTTGAGGAAGGTAGGAACATGAGCCTACAGAGAGGAGAGAACACTGGTACACAAATCGGCAGTCATGTTTCCCCAGCCACAGCATATTACCAAGTTGTCTGCAGTGATAATTCGGATGGAGGAGATGATGATAATGAGGTCACTGATGTGACTTGGGTGTCGGATAGAGCAGAGGAGGAAAGTGAGGGTGAGGCATAGCCCCAACGAGGCAGCCATCCTGAAAAGTAGAGAGCAGCCACCCTATTCCATCACATTGTGGAGCTGTTATCTCCCGAACCAATTCCCACAGCTCAGCAGTCTGGGCCTTTTTTAGCACATGTGCAGCCGATCACACTGTTGCAATTTGCAAACTTTTTCAAGCACATCAAGCTTGGCAAAAACACCAGACATTTGGGTACCACATGCTTGACAAGGCAAAAAACCTCCGACCACTCAGCCTGTTGGTAACACCTGAAAGCACCTGAAAGCCACACAAAAGTGGCACAGTTTTGTTCCTCCAGCCTACTCACCTTAGTCTACACCTGCTATACCTCATGGCCTCTCAGCAGCCTCCACTGACAGGGATGATGGCCAGCGGCACACCACCAGCTGTAGACTATAGCCGGCAAGTATCTCTGTCCCATCTGCTGCAGCAAAAAAAAATACAGTCACTGCCACACACATTCTCAGTGGCTAAATGCAAGCTTGTCAAAGTGGCTGGCTTTGCAATTCCTGCCTTTTCATCTGGTGGATTCTGTCCCCTTCCGTGAATTTGCAGAATGTGATGTACCACAATGGCAGGTTCCTAGTCACTATTTCTTTTCACATAAGGCCATTCCAGCTCTGTGCCATCATGTGGAAAGCAATGTTGTGGCATCGTTGGGCAAGGCAGTCAGCCGCAAAGTCCACATTACTGCTGACACTTGGGCCAGCAAGCATGAACAGGGGCAATATATATTTTGTTCACAGCACACTGGGTAACTCTGCTTGCAATTTGGAAGGATGCAGGGCAGGGCTCAGTGCTGCAGCTTGTTGTGCAGCCATGTCTCTATACAACTAGTGGTGATGATGCAAGATTTGTCGGATCCACCCCCTCTTCCTCCTCCTCATCCTCCATGCTCTCCTCTGCTGAATTATCCTATGAACCACAAATTCCCCCTAAGTGTTCAAGGGGCTATTCAATGAGTCAGGCTAAAAGGTGTCATGCAGTGCTTCAGCTGGTGTGCCTAGGGGACAGGAACCACATCGGAGCAGAGATTCTTGCAGCTCTGCAGGGGCAGGCCCAGAGGTGGTTCACACCACACCAGCTGGGGCCAGGAATGGTATGGCAAAAACCTCCTGTCCGCCCTTAGACAGGGAAAGTTGACACTTGTGACATGCCTGGCACATGTCCCTAACTTGGTGGTGCAGCGTTTCCAAAATAGGTACCCAGGGTTGGAAGATATGCTAAAGCAGGCCAGAAGCGTCTGTAGTCATTTCAGGTAGTCATACACAGCCAGTGCTAAGTTGGCTGAAATTCAGCGGGAATTCCACCTGCCCATAAACTGGCTGAATTGTGACTTGTCCACCAGGTGGAACGTGACTTTGCCAATGCTGGAGTGGCTGCACATGCAGCAGAGGGCCGTCAACGAGTACCTGTGTGAGTATGGAACAACAACATGCTCAGGCCCAGTAATTTGAGGAGGCGGCAAGGATGGTGAGCTGTGACAATGCATTCATCAGTGAGACAGTCCCTGTTGTGTTCCGGCTGAAGTAGACTCTGCATGGCATTATGCACAGGGCATTTGAGGCAGAGAAGTGGGTGGAAAAGGAGGACTTCCTCTCCTCTCAAGGCCCGCTTTATGCAGACACCATTCTTGCCACCCCACAGAACACACAAGAGGACTGGAAGGAAGAGGGGGAAGATTCTGGCAGTTATGGAGGCATTAAAGCAAAGGAAGACATACCTCAAATCTAAGAGATGGTTTTCCATCCCCAGAACCCTTGGGAGTAGTACATGGCTGGGAGGAGGCAGTTCCAGACACTGTAATCCTCAGTGACACCAAGGAGTCTGCTTCTCATGCCCTCCAAACTTGCAGTGCATGGGCTCCCTCATGTTCAAAGCCTGAGAAAGGACCTGAGAGTACATGACATCCAGAAGAAGGATCACTATTGGTTGGCAACCCTCCTTGACCCCCGTTACAAGGGAAAAGTCTCAGAACTCATTCCGTCCTCACAGAGGGAGCGGAAGATGAAATCTCTTGAGGACACCTTAAAGAGGAGTTTATCTAACACTTTCCCGACTTTGGTAGGTTACAGTGTTGTGAAAAACGTAGTTTTGAGGCTTCTGTTGGTCAAGAGAGGAGTGGTGAAGAAGGGGACTGTCAAAGTGATGCATTTCACAATTTTTTTAGTCCTCAGCACTCAGGGCTGTCAGCTTCAACATCTCATCAGCAGCATCTGCATCACACGGTGGATAATTAGCTAGGGGGGAAAACAGAGATGGAGAGCTTTCCAGTTGACAATCCACTGGATTATTGGATCATGAGAATAGACCACTCGCCAGAACTTCCCCCGGTATGCAATTGAGCTGCTGGGCTGTCCTGCATCCAGAATGCTTTTCGAAGTGCTGCCGGAGGTTTTGTTACTTATAATAGAGCGCGTCTATCCACAGACTCTGTGAACTGGCTTACATTTATCAAAATGAATCAGTCCTGGATTACCAGCAGCTATGAAGCCCCTGATGCCGATGTCTCTGATTAAGTATTTTTAAGAAGTGGAATCTCTTCAAGACTTCTAGGCTGCCTAGTGTTGTGGGTGTTGATTGCATCTGGAAGAAAATTTTTGGTGTAGGTTTCATGGGCACAATTTACATCCAAAGACCAATTTTTCCTCCACCTGTTTGACAGACGAATATCATTTAAATTTTTTCCAGCAAGGTCAATTCTTGCTTTCATCAAGAGTACTTCTATAGGGTTACGGTGTGTAGGCACCTTCGACACCCAAAAAACTAATTTTCCACACCTGTTTGGCAGGTGCATATCATTTAAATTTTTGACAGCAAGGCAATTCTTGCTTTCTTTTCAATAAGTTTTTATTAAAGATTTTCAACATACAATAACATATTTCGTTAGCATTACAAAGAACAAGATAATACAACATGAGAAAATATAGCTCATATCACAACTTGTACATACATTACACAGAGCTCCTCAGAGTTCTAGCTAATTCCTTAGGGAACCTCAAGTGCGTGCCAAGCGATACAGCCGGGGTGCCCCTGAGGGCCCAGGTGAGATACCCAAGGAGCTCGGCACCCCTTCGGGAGCATACTGTGCCCAAGCCCCCCGGGCTCCCACCCCCCCAGCCAAATCTACATTAAGCGTCTGTGGGTCCCTAGTGCTCCAATCCCATACCTTATATCTCTTCCTCCCGGCTAACCATAAGCATGGGATAGAACGGGCCCCTGAAGACTCTGCTGTGATAGGATACATAACAAGAATGGAGTAGATAACACTCAATCATCAATACCAATTTACAAGCAAGTGAACAGTAATCGTGCTCAATCAGGGTATTTATCTAGCCACCCTCTCCATTGCTGCTGGAATGTTTGGAAATTATTTCCCGAGCTAAAAAAAATTTTTTCATACGAGTGAATTGTTTTCACTCGGGTGATGACTTCATAGACCGTGGGGATTTTGGTAGACCTCCATGCCGCCGCTACATTAATTCTAGCCGCCGTTAGAATATGTGAGAGAATACATCTATGTTCTTTTGAGACAGACTGAATGCCTAAATTCAGTAGGGCCAATGACGGCGTCATAGGCAGTTTTAGCCCCGTAACCGCGGCCACCAAGGCGTAGATGGCCACTCAGTAGCTCCGTAGTTTCCTACATCCCCAAAATGTATGGAGTACAGTGCCCCTCGCTCCACATTCCCTCCAGCAAGCATCTGAAGAGTCCTCGTACATATGGACCAGTCTGGATGGAGTAAGGTAGCTCCTATGCAATAGTTTAAGAGCCCCTTCCCAGTGGTTAGTGCAGTGCGTATATTTAAAATAGGATTGTACAGCTGCCTGCCAATCCCCAATAGAATATTCTGCATCAAGGTCCCTTTCCCATGTTACCATACACTTCAGTTTAGACTGGGCCTTAGGTTGCGTCAATACTCTATAGAACCAAGATAACCCGCCTGCTCTCGGTTTCCCCGAAGTGAGGTACTCCCACACCTCCTGAGGCACCTGTACTCGCAATTCCGGGAACTTCAGGTGATAATGTCGCAGTTGTGCCAGAAAAAAAAAACCATAGGGGGTGGAGGAGGACAGGACCTGGGAATAGGTAAGGGAGCGTTGGGCACCAGGGTTGGGACACCTCAGCGAGGAAATGAGAAATTCGTAGGAGGCCAGTGTGAGGTCTTTAGGCGAAGTAGGGATTCCAGACACCTGTCGCAGAGCCCCCCAACCATGAACTGTAGCCTGAATGGCCGGAACTCCAGGAAGATGGAGACTCCGCCCAGTTTGAGCCGCTATTAGTAGGGAGGGAAGGTCTCTATTGGCTACCAGGGCCCTCTCAATGATAACCCACAACTTATCGGAGTGGGGGTTGCACCACTCCTTAGCCTGATCCAGGAGATCAGATAACTTCTAAGATCCGGCAGTCCCACGCCCCCCCAGCTCCTAGGCCCGCGAAGGGTAGAGTAGGAGAGCTTGGGTACTTTCCCGTTCCATAAAAACTTCCTAAACTGCTTGCCCATGTCATTAAAGAAAGGTTGTGGAACGATTATAGGTATCGTTCGAAAGTAGTACAAAATTTTGGGTAGTACCAGCATTTTAAGCGCCGCCACCTTGCCCACCCACGACAATTCGTGTTGGGCAATGTGGGACAGATCCTTATGCACTATCTTAGTTAATTCAGAATAATTAATCAAGTAGGTAGAGGCTGTTGGAAATGATAACCGTATGCCCAAATATAATAAGGACTTGGAAGCCCATTGAAAGGGATGTTCTGTCCTCAACGCCTCCAGATCTCTAGAGGGGACATACATCGGGAGGCACTGGGACTTGGTAGTATTCAATTTGTAATACGAGACCTCCCCGAACTCATCCAGCACCCTAGCCAGGTTGCGCAAGGACGAGGGCGGAGAGGTCAGAGTGAGTATGACGTCATCTGCAAATAACCCTATTTTATGTTCCCTGTCTCCCACCCTAACACCCAATATGGATGGGTCACTCCGAATGGCCTCCGCCAGTGGCTCCATAACTAGGGAGAAGATCAGGGGAGACAGAGGACACCCCTGGCAGGTGCCATTAGTGATCGTAAAGGTTTCAGACATAGCTGTGCTAGTAAAGACCCTAGCCGAGGGAGTAGTGTACAAGGCCGAAATGGCCGAGCAGACAGGACCCCGAAGCCCAAATTTCGATAACGTCGCCTTTAGGTACCCCCAGTGAACCCTATCAAACGCTTTTTCCGCATCGAGCGTCAGGAACACTGAGGACACCCTGCGACTTTCCACCACAGACAGGAGATCAAACATCCGTCTAGTTCCATCGGGGGCCTGCCTGCCCGTAACAAATCCAACCTGATCACTTTGCACTAGTAAGGGTGTGACCTTCGCTAGTCTTTGCGCCCAAATCTTTGCATAAAGCTTCAGATCAGAATTCAGCAAGGATATGAGGCGGAAATTCTGTGGAGCATCAGGTGACTTCCCCGGTTTTGGCAGCGCCACTATGACAGCTTGAAGCATCTCTGCTGGGAAAAAAGATCTAGTCATAGCGGCATTAAACACCCGGCCTAAGTATGGCGTTACTACGGAACCAAAGGTCTTAAAATACTCGGCTGAAAAGCCATCCGCCCCCGGTGACTTATTAGGAGGCAGAGAACCAATAGCCATCTCAATTTCCTGTTCCGTAATAGGGGCATTCAAGCTCGCCAACATCTCTTCCGAGACCGTGGACAGGCTCAATCTTTCCAGGAACCTCTGTATACTCTCCGCCGACGGTTGCGGTGAAGCCGCATCGTCCTTCAGATTATACAGGTCCGTATAGTACTTAGCAAAGGTATTAGCTATCTCAGACGGGTGATAGACAGTGCGAGAGGTGTGAGGATCCTTTAAAGAGGATAATTTAGCCTGTTGTTGCCTCTTCCGAAGATAGTTGGCCAACAATTTACCCGCGCGATTTCCAGAAGCATAAAACCGTGCTTTAGAGCGAAACAGCAAAGATTGGTGTTCCTCCAGCAATTTAGTTCTCACCTGCGCTCTACAGTCATTGAGTTCCAGCAGCAATGTAGGTGTAGGGGAGGCCTTATGTCTAGTCTCTAGGTCCTTAAGTCGAGACATGAGAGAAAAAGTCCGCAATCTGACCCCGCAACCGCTCCCTGTGGCCTGGGTCCCTGAGAATAGAGACGTTGTTCCGCCACAAATGTACAGGCACCTCATTGTGCTTCTCCGCGACCACCGCAGAGACCGGGGCGTGATCAGACCAGGAAATGGTATGTATAGTGGCGGACTCCACCAGACGCAGCACAGACAGGTCTGCCACAAAGAGATCCAGTCTGGAGTACGACTGATGGGGTGCCGAGAAATACGTGTAGTCCCGCTCAGTAGAATTGACACATCGCCACAGGTCATAGAGATCAGAAGTGTGCAAGAACCTCTGTAGCGTGGTTCGTGCATGCCTCTGAGGGAGAGTACAGTCCAAGGATGCATCAGTTATACAATTGAAATCCCCACAATATAGGAGGAGACCCCTCTTGACCTTGTCCACTTTCTTAACCAGTGATCGTAGAAATTTGATTTGGCGTTGGTTAGGTGCATATACGTTAACTATAGTATATGTGACATTATTAATGTCACATATGAGTACTAAATAGCGACCTGCGTCATCCACAATCGTGTCATGCAGCCGAAACGCCACAGATTGAGATACAGCTATTAAAACCCCTTTTCGCTTGGTCGCCCCAGAAGCCGTGAAAATGTGGGGGTATCGTTTATCTGAGCATTTAGGCTGTTTAGATTTCGCAAAATGGGTCTCCTGCACACACATAACATCCCCCCTAAGATTGCGAGCCTCCCTCCAAAGAGACCGCCGCCTAAAGGGGCTGTTCAATCCATGGGCATTTAAAGTAATAAATTTCAGTGGCATGAGAATTCAAAATATAAATGAGTAAGGGTCATCCCGAGGATGAGACTAGTTTCATAAAAGAGAAAATGATCATCAAAAAAAAAAACAGGGAGTCACTGAGTATACTCTCACCATACCCAGTAAATCCGTCCATCGGAGCAGAGCCATGAAACCTCCCTACTGCGGGAGTGTACTGAGCACATGAGGAAAGTCCAAAGTCCACATTCAAGTCGGTGCTTGTAAGGAGGCTGAAAAAACAAAAGAAAACAAAAACACAAGTCCAAAAAACATCACAAAACATGACACAGGTAGAGCATGGGGTAAACCCCATCATGCGAACTCAATCGCAAGTAGTGGGTAGAGGGGGAACAGCTCCCACCCTCCAGTTCCCTCCTGGACACCAGCCCATAGAAAAAGCGAGGATTATCATCCCCAACCGTGCCACAAACCCCCGGTCGTAGGGGTATTGCAGGATCACTTTACCAAGGTCCACTCCGGATCCAAGTGTGAGGGAGAGTTGGACTCATGCATAGGAGCCTCCGGATCAGGCAATAGGCCCCAAGTCTTAGCCAGACGAAATCCCTCCTCCTCTGTACGGATAACATAAGTGCGGCCTTCTCGTACGATAAGCAATTTTGTGGGGTACCCCCACGAGTAAACTACCTTGTTATTCCTGAAAAGTTTCGTCAATGAAATCAGCTTCTTGCGGGCAGCCATCGTGTACTGAGAGAGGTCCGCATACACAGTGATCCCTTGGTATGGGTCAGGGAGAGGGGATGTCTTCCTAGCCATTCTCATGAGGTCATCCTTCACATGAAAGAAATGGATCCTCGCTATGACATCCCTAGGCACTTTTTCAGGCAGATGCTGGGGCTTGGGCAGGTGATGAGCTCTATCCACAATAACCTCACCAGCTAAGGTGTCAGGCAGCAGGGCCATGATGAAAGCCTGTACATAGGAGCGCAGTTCAGCAGGAGGAACAGTTTCCGCTACTCCCCGCAACTTAATGTTGTTGCGCCGATTTCTGTCCTCCAAGTCGGCCAATTTAGCTTTAAGTGTCTCCACCTCATCCGAGGTATCGTTGTGAGCGTCCACCAGCTCATTATGAGCCACCGAGAAATCGGCCATCTTTACCTCCACATGATCCATTCGGTCTCCCAGGCCTGTCACATCGGTTCTGAGATGTGTAACAAAGGACATAAGATCTCTATATAGCGATCCGGTGAAGGTTAGGAGCATTTCCTTCATTCTGGTATCGTTGAGAGGCTGCCCCGTGGTAGGAAAATCTCTGATGTGCTCATAAAATTCCAGAGTGCTGTCCTGGGAAATGTCTCCCGCCCTGCTATCCCCCACATAATGATGGTCGGAAGAGCGCCGTGGAGCCGCCTTCTTCGGGCTGTCAGATGGAGAGGGACCCGGGGGAGACCTATGTCCAGAGCCCGGGGATGGCGAGGCCTGGGAAGGAGGGCCCGCCAAACCACCCCCCCCGGGACTCGTGAGCCCCGCTGCGCTGCGAGCAGGCCGCGGCGCCATTTTGAGAGCGCGGCGTGCTAGTTGAGGCAAAAAAGTCCGTAAGTTTGCGGGGCTTCCCGTGGTTTTTTCGCTTCCCCATGGCCAGCGGGTGTGGAGAGAGGGTTCCGGTGGGTTACCAGGCTGGTGTCGCTTACCCTTGTCGCTTATGCACGCCGGAGAAGAACCGAAGGATACGGAGCTCTACTCTCACGCAGCCATCGTCCTCGGCTGCCGGCCATGCCCCGGCAATTCTTGCTTTCATCAGGAGTACCTCTATAGGGTTACGGTGTGAAGGTACCTCCGACACTCAAAGACCACTTTTTCCACACCTGTTACTTCTGTCCAAAATCTGAGAAAGGAGACACCAGAATGTATCCAAAAAATGTCTAATCTTGTTCCCAGCGCACTACATTGTTGCCTCATCATACAGACTGGCTCCCCGAGCCATTGTTTACAAAAAAAAAAGCTTGCAGAAAAATGTAATTTATTTGGCTTTATAAATGCAATTTTTGCTGCAGCAGCTTCTATACACAGTACAGATGTGCCACTTTGAAGGTAGACTAAGGGGATCCCCCAGGCACTATATTGAAAGGAATTTTTTATTTTTCATTGTTATTTTTCATTTTTATGCTTTCACTTTAAGCAGCAGTAATCACTGCTCATTTAAAAATGATTTTTTTTTACAAACTTTTTTTCATTGATAGATGTCCCCCAGGGCAGTACCCAGATCCCCATAGCCATTGTATGCCCAATTACTTGCATATAAGCCTTCAAAATGGCCACTTTTGATTTTTCCAGTTTTGGTACCATAGACTTTAATGGGGTTCGTTATTCGGTTCCAACCTTTCACAATGTTTGAAAGTTATGGTGCAAACCTAACAGGGGACCATTCGGCTCATTCCTAATGGTATTGCACAAATGGCCCAAACCCCCTCTTCTGGGGTCCTCGGCTGGTGCTCTGGGCTCCTTCTCTTCTAGGCGCAACCCCAAAGGAAGCTGCTTCCTATGGGGGTGCACCTGCGAGATTAGTCCTGAGACTTGCTGCGTGTGTCTTTTGACACACACAGTGGGGCTCAGCCCCGTCCCCTGCTCCCTCCTCACAGCATTTGATGGCTCCAGCCGCCTGTGAGAGTGAGGACCAGCTCTGCTAAAGACAAGCACAGTGCTGGATCGATACAGGACAGGTAAGTATATAGGGAGGGGGGTAGGGAGGGGGGTAGGGGGAGCAAATTCTTGAAGATTTTTTTTCACCTTAATGCAGGTAGTGCTTCTTTAAAAGCATTTAAATGTTATTTATTACAAGTGATGCAATTTCTCTGCTATAATAATACAGTTGCCCCCTCTGTGATTGGGGAGTTTCAGAAGGTTTGTTTGCACAGTGTGGCTTAAATATGGGGAAACCTGGAAGGCAAGAGGTCTCCCCAGAGCTTTGGTCTCTCCACAGGTTGAGTGAATGAGAAGTCACCATTTAGATCATGGGTCTCTAAACTAGGGTCCTCCAGTTGTTAAGGAACTACAATTCCCATCATGCCTAGCCATGTTTGTGAATGTCAGAGCTTTACAATGCCTCATGAGATGTGTAGTTCCGCAACAGCTGAAGGGCTGTAGTTTGGAGATCCCTGATGTAGATAGTAGTTCCCTCAATCCAGAGGAGTATGGCTTCAGTGGCTGTGGTCCCCTGGATATCGCTGGGTCTCTTCTGTTGTTGAGGTGAAGACTTATATGAGAATGTAATACTTTAGAAGCTACGAACTTCATCATAGAATTAAAGAATTACTGGTTTTCATTTTGCACTGAATAACATTTCAGTAAAGAAAATATTTAAATGCAGTTGTGTTGACATTGATCACTGCTTAAAGTGTTACTAAACTCAAGACCCTGCATTTACCTATATCAGATCAGCTCCCGGCGATCATGTGAACGCTTGACTCTCTCTCTACTCTCTTTCCCTCCTCCCTGGCTGACATCAGCGGCAGTGCTCGGCGCCGTCCGCTGGAGCTGTCAGCGGACAGAGAAGAGAGCCTAGGTGTCAGCTGAGCACTGGGAGCAGCTCTACTATAGGTACAGACTAGCATATTTTTTCTATAACACAGGCACAGGGGCACTTATTGTGATATTACAGAGGGGATGCATTATTTTATATAAGTGGCTTAAAAACCACTTTAAAACCGGCTATAAACGGTTTGAATCTCGGCTGGTTCAGCAAGAACTGGCCAAGATTTGAACCGTTAATATGGAAGCTGAATGTACCCGGTTGATTGACCAATCAACTTGGGTACAACCAGTCTGCCGAATTCACTTACGATAATCGCTAGTGGCTCCTATCGCAACATAGCCTATAGCCATAATCAATGCCTTCTCCTGGCAGGGAGGGCTTCCCCGCCTGCCCCCATGCCCCAGACAATTGCTGAAAAAACTCTCTAGCGATAAACGTGCCTAGCTTTAAGGTGCATTAAGGCATGTCAGCCTTTTGTCATGTTCAAAAACTCCTCTTCTGATCACGGTTTTGGTGGGTTTTATTCTGTCTCTAAATGCCCCTGCCTTTAAACTCCTGTAAACGCCTGTAGTGTGCATGGACATATAGGCTAACATGGACAGGCGTTTAGAGGCAGAGAAAAAAAAAGCTCAAATGCCTGCAAAAGCAGTAATTTTTAGCTCAAGTGTGCATGAGGCTTAAGAAAGGAAGTGTGCTAAATTGCGCTGTTGGACAACTTAGACAACTAAACATAGATAGCCACAGATAAGTATATAAATATTGGATAAATATCTGCATTTAATGAACTTAGATTATTGCTCGTCCATCACATTTAAGCTTTTCCATGGCTAACAAACACAGAAGCAATCTCAATTATATAACTTTGAAAAGAGACTCCTAATTTACTGTAGTATTTTCCAAATTGTATTGCCAAAAATAATAAAACACACTTGAACAGAAAAGGGATATGATAAGAATATTACAAAACAAGAAGTTAATAGTTTATCAAAGTTGGATGAGAATACTTATAAGACAAAAAAATGTCCCTATGATTTTTCTTGCATTCAAATGCTTTGAGGGTATTTAAAACGGTAATTGATGTGAATCAGTTTTGAAATAGAAAAAAAAAATAAAAATTCAGATGACAAAAAAGGAGGTTAATAGTGTATGAGAGATAAATAAGAATACTTGTAACAAAAAAATTCACTGTGATTTTTTTCCTACATTTAAATGATTTGAAGTTTATCAAAAGGGTAAATGCTAAATAAAATTATATTTTGAAAAAAAGAAAAAAAAAATATGGTCCCACCATCTTTCAGTACCTAAGATTGTACAGGAACGCATCTACCCTAATGATCCACAGCAATGATTGTGGTTTATAGACATTTAAATGGTCATCCAACCCTAAAGTGATGTGTCCTGCTTTAAAACACCTTCTAAAATATAACCCTCTCCTAGCTGATTACATTAGTAAACCATCCCCTACCTTTTGACCCCACCAATAATTTAGTGAACTTAACTTTTTTTTATGCTCTCTGTCTGACCTGCACTCTATTCAATTAGCAATGTTCCCAGCTCTCTCTTTGTAATACAGAACACCTTCCCCCTGTACTATAAAGATGAGCAGGGTGACAAGGATGCACCTTTATAGATCCAATATAATGAGTGAGCATTGTCAGTCAAGGACAGCAAAAGTGTTACTACTAGCATGACCACTGGGTAAAAAAGGAAAATCAACATAACCTCCCAGTTAAAGGACTATAAATAAATTGCAATATATTAAGTTTCTGTTTTCAGATTTAGACACTCTATCAGGCTGATACTTTTCCTTTGTGCTCTGAAATGATTGACCCAGTACACAGTCCTGCACCAAAAATTCGGCACTTAAGATTATTGATCTAATTCAGCAGTGTCAACCCTATATTGAAATATAATGTTGGTTTGTAGTACATATTTAATTCCAAATTCATTGTATGTTTATAGGATCCCTGTTATCCTGAAAAGTAAGTCCAAACTCAAGCAAAACCTGATAATACAGATAAAGGAATATTTGTGCCGGAGAAAATGTGCCAAGATAGCAAATAAACATGTCACCAACACCCAGTA